>NW_011394588.1:0-781 GCF_000754665.1 Bison bison bison | reverse complement strand
GTAAAGCAACTTAAGATTCCCCAAGAAAAAAGCCTTGACATCCAGTTTGATTTGTACTGGACCCATAGTTTTAATTGAAAAGGATCAAACACAGGGAACCTTTTCAGTTTATGAATTGAGCTAAATTTAGTTCTCTTTCCCTTAAGCTACAAAGGAGTTGTCTGAGAAGAGTAAATGTAGTGGATACAAAGGGTCCAGGGTGATTAAACCCTCTATAGAACTTTTCCTTACCTTTTCCAGTTACATGTGCCTTACCCTAGTTTAACACGTGATGATTTCAGTTTTGATCTTATCTTGCCTTGGGCACGAATGTATTAAAGTTAACAGCTAATTCTTTGTGTAATTTCGCATTTTATCAAACTAATACTGGGTTTCCATCTTACTTGACACAGTCTGAGGTGCAGGAATTTTCTCATTTATTTCAGTAATTATCAGGTCATAGAGTTATCATCCTTCCTCTACTCTACCCAACTACCTAGTCTGTGATTATACTTGTGGAAACCTTTTTTCGTGTGATCTCCAAGGGCTCTTTCACAGACCTGTGGTGTACCCTCTAAGTATTGGTTCCTGAACATCAGCACACTTGGCTTCCTCTGTGGGTTGCTGGAGTTGAGTCTCTTCCTGGAGTTGAATGCCATACCTTCTCCACTTCTGGCACAGATATCTAGAATCTCTGTGCACCATTCAGGGAACCTGGAATCTTGGCTGTAGGCCTATGTCAAGAGAAATCTCTCCATTTCCTCTTCCTTTCTCCTCCTCTTTGTCTCTCCCCACTCTTTCT
>NW_011394587.1:0-514 GCF_000754665.1 Bison bison bison | reverse complement strand
GGAAATAGAACTGCCTTATGATCCAGCAATCCCACTGCTGGGCATACACACTGAGGAAACCAGAATTGAAAGAGACACGTGCACCCCAATGTTCATCGCAGTACTGTTTATAATAGCCAGGACATGGAAGCAGCCTAGATGTCCATCAGCAGATGAATGGATAAGAAAGCTGTGCTACATATACACAATGGAGTATTACTCAGCCATTAAAAAGAATACATTTGCATCAGTTCTAATGAGGTGGATGAAACTGGAGCCTATTATACAGAGGGAAGTAAGCCAGAAAGAAAACACCAATACAGTATACTAACACATATATATGGAATTTAGAAAGATGGTAACAATAACCCTGTCTACGAGACAGCAAAAGAGACACTGATGTATAGAACAGTCTTATGGACTCTGTGGGAGAGGGAGAGGGTGGGAAAAATTTGGGAGAATGACATTGAAACATGTATACTATCATGTATGAATGAGTCGCCAGTCCAGGTTCAATGCACGATGCTGGATGCTT
>NW_011394586.1:0-661 GCF_000754665.1 Bison bison bison | reverse complement strand
GAGTATTGTGGGTTCAGTTCATTTTTGGCTAGTTCCTTGGTCCAACTTACATTTCTCAAGATCTATAGGCCCCTTCCTATGTAGTCGGTAGTAACCACAGGGTTTAACCTATTGCCTGTAGCTTACAAGGCAGTTCCCTCTGTTATAGCTTCTTCTGTTTGCTGGTCTCTTCAGTGTCTGGTTTCCGCCCTGACACAAAGGGGACGGTGGAGGACTACTTTTTTTTTTTTTTAAGGCTCACTTGTTCAGTCTCGCTGTGGGGAGGGAGGGAGGGATGCTGCAAACAAATAACACTGGTGTGCGCTTGCAGTGCCTCAGCCACACTGGGTCTGCCCCCGCTCACGGCGCGTGTAGCCTCCCTGCCCACACTGCTCGGGCTCTAGGTTGCTCCACTGGGAACCATCTGTGGCCGGCCCTGGGCTGCTTGCACCTCCCGGGTCCAAGCCGCTTAGGTTCAGGCACTCGGGTAGTCCTCAGAGGCGCAGACTCGGTTGGGCCTGCGTTTTGTGCCCTTCCCAGGTCCGAGCAGCTCAGGTGATGAGGTGTTTGGCGAGCGCGATTGCTGCGACTTATCGCCTCCCCGCTGCTCGGTTATCTAGGTGTACAACCTGCGCACCTTCTCAGGCAGATGTTGACTGTCCAGACCCCCAAGAAGTTTTAG
>NW_011394585.1:0-606 GCF_000754665.1 Bison bison bison | reverse complement strand
CCTTCGTCTCCTGTATGGCCTAGAGACCAATCTCTCGACCTCTCTCCAGCGCCTCAGGAGGCTTGACTCCCTTTAGTCCACCCAGTGAGCTCCAAGAGATACCCGTCGCGACTCGAGAGCAGAGCGGGGTTCTTTGCTTCCACTCGAGATGAAAGCCTGTCTCCCCGGGTGTGTCTGCAATGCAACCCTGAGATCCCTGTCACCCCTGGAGAGGAACATTGACTTCTGGACATAAGCCTAGATGAGGTCTATTGGCCCTGCAGTCACTCGAGAGCAATCCCCAGCTTTCCTTCGCAACTCGAATGGAAGATTGGACTTCCCTGGGCCAACACAAGAGGCATCCTGAATTCCCCGTCGTAATTCGAGAATCCTGCTACACCTCGAGAAAAACCACGTGGTTCCCCCGTCATCGCAAGATGTAGCCCTGTGCCGCTACAGCGTCTCAGGAGAAGTCCCACTTTAGGAATTGGAGTTTCGAAACGGTACTTGTCACCCTTGATGCGACCCACAAAGCGCCCCGACATCCCCGGTCTCCCTCGAGAGGAACACCGAAGTTTCCGGCACCACTTCCTCTGAGCCTCTTCTACCATCCTGATCTGGACAGGA
>NW_011394584.1:0-521 GCF_000754665.1 Bison bison bison | reverse complement strand
GATACTCGCCAGGTGAGTTCCGCGACACCTGCCTGCTCATCTGCCTGATACTCGCCAGCTAAGCCCCTTGACACCTGCCTGCTCATCTGCCAGAAAATCGCCAGCAGAGCCCCGCGACACCTGCCTGCTCATCTGCCTGATACTCGCCAGCTGAGCCGCGCGACACCTGCCACCTCATCTGCCTGATACTCGCCAGATGAGCCACGCGAGACCTGCCTGCTCATATGCCTGATACTCGCCAGGTGAGCCGCGCGACACCTGCCTGCTCATCTGCCTGATACTCGCCAGCTGAGCCGCGCGACACCGGCCTGCTCATCTGCCTGATACTCGCCAGCTGAGCCGCGCGACACCTGCCTGCTCATCTGCTTGTTACTCGGCAGCTGGGCCCCCGACACCTGCCTGCTCATCTGCCTGATACTCGCGAGCTGATCCCAAGACACCTGCCTGCTCATCTGCCTGATACTCACCAGCTGAGCCTCGGGACTCCTGCCTGCTCATCTGCCTGATACTCGCCAGCTGAG
>NW_011394583.1:0-554 GCF_000754665.1 Bison bison bison | reverse complement strand
AAAACTTCTGTGGCAGAGGAGGTCCTTTGCCCCTGCACAGTTATCGCTACCACGGTCCCCAGAAATCAAGAAGCTATGCCAAGTTCATGCCCAATGCTCGCTGGGGCGGAGCTGATACAGGCCAAAAAAGTCTTGTGTCTATGGATACCTGGTCACTTCAGTTCAGTTCAGTTCAGATCAGTTCAGTTCAGTCGCTCATTCCTGTCCCACTCTTCGCGACCCCATGAATCGCAGCAGGCCAGGACTCCCTGTCCATCACCACCTCTCGGAATTCACCCAGATCCACGTCCATAGAGTCAGTGATGGCATCCAGCCATCTCATGCTCTGCTGTCCCCTTCTCCTTCTGCCCCCAATTCCTCCCAACATCAGAGTCTTTTCCAATGAGTCAACTCTTCTCAAGAGGTGGCCAAAGTACTGGAGTTACAGCTTCAGCATCATCCCCCCAAAGAAATCCCAGGGTTCAATTGCTTCAGAATGGACTGGTTGGATCTCCTTGCAGTCCAAGGGACTCTCAAGAGTCTTCTCCAACACCACAGTTCAAAAGCATCAATCC
>NW_011394582.1:0-543 GCF_000754665.1 Bison bison bison | reverse complement strand
TCATAAATGGATGTTGAATTTTGTCAAGGGCTTTCTCTGCATCTATTGAGATAATCATATGGTTTTTATTTTTCAATTTGTTAATGTGGTGTAATACATTGATTCATTTGCGGATATTAAAGAATCCTTGCATCCCTGGGATAAAGCCCACTTGGTCATGGTGTATGATCTTTTTAATGTGTTGTTGGATTCTGATTGCTAGAATTTTGTTAAGGATTTTTGCATCTATGTTCATCAGGGATATTGGCCTGTAGTTTTATTTTTTTCATGGGATCTTTTTCAGGTTTTGGTATTAGGGTGATGGTGCCCTCATAGAATGAGTTTGGAAGTTTACCTTCCTCTGCAATTTTCTGGAAGAGTTTGAGTTGGATAGGTGTCAGCTCTTCTCTAAAGTTTTGGTAGAATTCAGCTGTGAAGCCGTCTGGACCTGGGCTTTTGTTTGCTGGAAGATTTCTGATTACAGTTTCAATTTCCGTGCTTGTGATGGGTCTGTTAAGATTTTCTATTTCTTCCTGGTCCAGTTTTGGAAAGTTGTACTTTTCT
>NW_011394581.1:0-845 GCF_000754665.1 Bison bison bison | reverse complement strand
AATGGAAGATTGGACTTTCCTGGGCCAACACAAGAGGCATCCTGAATTCCCAGTCGTAACTTGAGAATCCCGCCGCAACTCGAGAAAATCCACGTGGTTCCCCCGTCATCGCAAGATGAAGCCCTTTCCCGCTACAGCGTCTCCAGAGAAGTCCCACGTTAGGAATTGGAGGTCGAAAGGTACTGGGCACCCTTGATTCGACCCACAAAGTTCCCCGACATCCCGGTCTCCCTCGAGAGGAACACCAAGGTTTTCCGGCACCACTTCCTCTGAGCCCCTTCTACCCTCCTGATGTGGACAAGAGGGTCGACTCCCCTGCTTTGTCTGGAAGGAGTTCCCGACCTTCCCGTCGCACCTCAGGATGAGGCCTGTCTCACAACGACATTCCAGACGTGGCCTCGTGGGTGGTTCCACATTCCGAAGGACCCCGGTTTCCCACTCCCCTCTTGATAAGAACCCGATGCCTAGGACACCTCTTCGACCTCCACCCTGTGAATGAAGTCAACACGAAGGGGCAATGACTCGCCCATGCATCGTCCGGAAAAAACCCCCAGGTTCCAAATACCGCTCGAAAAGTGGCCTGTCTCCCCGGGAACACCTCGAGAGGCAAGCGGAGTTCCATGCCTCAACACAAGACGAGGCCTGACTCTCCTTTCCCAAGTCTGCAGGGACCCTGGGATCGGAGTCTGAAGTCAGAGGAACCCTGAGGTTCCTGCCTCAACTGGAGATGAGGCCCTCTTCCAATGCACCAAACCCAGTGGAGTGCCAAGAGGCCTCTCCCACCTCCAGTTTCCCTGACTTCTCAGAGCCACCATGAGAAGCCCCCTGAGATCACCTGCACAAGT
>NW_011394580.1:0-515 GCF_000754665.1 Bison bison bison | reverse complement strand
TACCTGTTTTCAGCTAATCAAGGAAAACATTTATGATACTGGTATTGATGTTTCGGAAAAGAGTATTCAATTTTTTCATGGAGCTTTGTGGACAGTGTTTCTGAATCCCTTTTATTTCTTAGAGACAAAAGTATTTTATTCGTCCTCTAGTAAGCTTGAAAAAATTAAAATAAGTTTCTACTAACAACAAAGAGGAAGTGTACTAAACTAAAAATTTTGAACATGATAGGAATTTTTAAAAATTCTTTTACAGTGTATTTTATTATATAAAGTTATGAGTTTTTTTGTTTTGTTTTGGGGGTGGGGCTTCCCTTGTAGCTCAGTTGGTAAAGAATCTGCCTGCAGTGCAGGAGACCTGGGTTCGATCCCTAGGTTGGGAAGATCCCCTGGAGAAGGAAATGACAACCCACTCCAGTATCTTTACCTGGAAAATCCCTTGGCAGAGGAGCCTGGTGGGCTGCAGTCCATGGGGTTGCAAAGAGTCGGGCACAACGGTGCAACTAACACACTAATAC
>NW_011394579.1:0-507 GCF_000754665.1 Bison bison bison | reverse complement strand
GTCACTGCTGAGCTCCATGCTTATTGCCTGCTGATTGCGTGGTTCGTGTCTGCTCAGCTCTTTGAGTATTGCCTCCTGAGGTCCTGTTCGGGTGCCACCTGCCGGGGACCAGCCCCAGCTGATCCAGGGTATTCCAAGGAGAGATGGCCTAGGCGACTATTTATATGCTAATCAGAGATGTCAAGAATAATAGTATGAGGGTAGCTCAGTAGGAAAATTCGGTGGAGAAAAGAGACTGAGTAGCTTGGTTTAAGAGGGAGACCAATCAATCTTCAAGACAAGAAGTTTGCACCACTTCCGTAGGCCGCAGGCGCCCTCTCGAAGAGCGGAAGGTGCCTCACCCTAGACACCTTCTCGAGTGGGTCTTAGCAGCCCAGGCATAATTAGGAAGCGCGGTGGGTTCCACGCTCCAGATGGAGAATCGGCTGGAAGTGAAAGGGAAGAATGACAAGGAACTTTATGAATTGGAGCTGTAAGTTAACTCTTTTCACAGAGAGAGCAAGATGA
>NW_011394578.1:0-538 GCF_000754665.1 Bison bison bison | reverse complement strand
GTATGATAAACAGGTGATCAGTGAACGACCAGCCACGTGATCACTGCATGCGCAGTCAGGTGGTCAGTTGCTGATCAGCCACCTGATCAGTGCGTGCACAGTCCCCTGATCAGCGCCTGTCAGTCACTGATCACTGCCTGATAAACACGTGATCAGTGCCCGATCAGCCACGTCATCAGTGCATGCGCAGTCACGTGATCAGTGCATGATAGCCACGTGATCAGTGCGTGCACAGTCCCATGATCAGCGCCTGTCAGTCACTGATCATTGCCTGATAAACACGTGATCAGTGCATGATGAGCCATGTGATCAGTGCCTGATCAGCCACGTCATCATTGCATGCGAAGTCACGTCATCAGTGCATGATAGCCACGTGATCAGTGCATGCTCAGTCACGTGATCTGGACTTGATCAGCCACGTGATCAGTGCCTGCAGAGTCACGTGATCAGGGCCTGCTGAGCTGCGTGATTCCTGCCGGCTCATCTGCATGACAATTGCCATCTGAGCTGCGTGATTCCTGCCGGCTCATCTGCTTGA
>NW_011394577.1:0-576 GCF_000754665.1 Bison bison bison | reverse complement strand
AAAAACTGCCCCTTCGTGTGGACTTCATTCACAGGGTGGAGTTCGGAGAGGTGTCCGGGCATCGGGTTCTTATCAAGAGGGACCGGGAAATCGGGGTCCTACGGAATGTGGAACCACCCACGAGGCCACGTCTGGAATGTCTTCGTGAGACCGGCCTCATCCTGAGGTGCGACCGGAAGGTCGGGAACCCCTTCCAGACAAAGCAGGGGAGTCGACCCTCCTGTCCAGATCAGGAGGGGAGAAAGGGCTCAGATGAGGGGTGCCGGAAAACCTCAGTGATCCTCTCGACGGAGACCGGGATTTCGGGGAACTTTGTGGGTCGCATCAAGGGTGCCAAGTGCCCTTTCGACCTCCAATTCCTAACGTGGGACTTCTCCTGAGACGCTGTAGCGGGAAAGGGCTTCATCTTGCGATGACGGGGGAGCCACGTGGTTTTTCTCGAGTTACGGCGGGATTCTCGAGTTACGACGGGGAATTCAGGATGCCTCTTGTGTTGGCCCAGGCAAGTCCAATCTTCCACTCGAGTTGCGAAGGAAAGCTGGGGATTGCTCTCGAGTGACTGCAGGGCCAAGAGAC
>NW_011394576.1:0-546 GCF_000754665.1 Bison bison bison | reverse complement strand
CTGTGGAGAGGCAGGAACACTGCAAACAAATACCACTGGGATTTGTGGGTAGCCTTTGTTGTGAATGGACAGCACAGGGTCTGCCAAAGTCCAAGGTGATGTACACTTCTCAGATCCAGCCACTCAAGCTCCTGGGTGTCCCTTGAGGGCACAGTTACAGAAGGGCCATGGATCTCACGCACTTCCCAGGCTCAAGCTACCTAGGGTCCATCCTGTGCTAGGCGTGAAGTCCCAGGTTGGCCGTGTGTCTCCTGCACTTCCCAGGTCCAAGCTGCTCAGATTCCCAGGTGTTGCATGAAGGCCCAGCCCCAGTTGAACCATGTATCTCTTGCTCTTCCCAGGCCCAAGCAGTCCAGACTCCCCAGTTCTCTGTTTGGGGCACAGTCCCAGGTGGGTTCTTGTCTCCTGCACTTCCAAGGCCCAAGCTGCTCATATTTCTGGGTGTTCTATGAATGCCCAGTCCCAGTTGAGCCATGTATCTCCTGCTCTTCCCAGGCCAAAGTGGCCTGGTGTTCTGCCAGAGCATAGTCCCAGGTGGGTCCTTTG
>NW_011394575.1:0-521 GCF_000754665.1 Bison bison bison | reverse complement strand
AGTTTCCCTCGGCTTCTCAGAGCCACCATGACGAAGCCCCCTGAGGTCACCTGCACAAGTCGAGGGAACCCAGGGTTTCCTGCCTCAACCCGAGAAAGACCTCGAGAGACCTTCTTCAACACGTCTCGAGGCCAGATTCCCCTACCATGGCTCGGGAGCAGTGACGCGCTCCCCCTCGCCACTCGCATGGAGACCCGACTTCCCTGGCGCCCCACGAGTGGGTCACTGACCTCGCCGTCGTTCCTCGTGAGAAACCGCACACTGGGGCCGCCGCTCGAGAACAACCCCGAGATTCCCCCGTCATCGAGAGATGAGGGCCTTCGTCTCCTGCATGGCCTAGAGACCAATCTCGCGACCTCTCTCCAAACGCCTCAGGAGGCTTGACTCTCTTGGGTCCACCCAGTGAGCTCCAAGAGATACACGTCGCGATTAGAGAGCAGAGCGGGGTTCTTTGCTTCCACTCGAGATGAATGCCTGTCTCCCCGGGTGCGTCTGGAATGCAACCCCGAGATCCCTGTCGC
>NW_011394574.1:0-504 GCF_000754665.1 Bison bison bison | reverse complement strand
TTCATCAATTCCCTGTCATTCTTCCCTTTAACTTCCAGCTGAGTCTCCATCTGGAGCTCGGAACCCACCACGCTTACTAATTGTGCCTGGGCTGCTTAGACCCACTATAGAAGGTGTCTAGGGTGAGGCACCTTCCGCTATTCGAAAGTGAGCCTGCGGCCTACGTAAGTGGTGCAAACTTCTTGTCTTCAAGTTTTATTGGTCTCCCGGGTAAACCAAGCTACTCAGTCTCTTTTCTCCACCGAAATTTCCTACTGAGCTATCCTCATACTATTATTCTTGATATCTCTGATTAGCATACAAATAGTCGCCTAGGCCATCTCTACTTCGAATACCGTGAATCAACTGGGGCTGGTCCCTGGCAGGTGGCCCCCGAAGAGGGACCTCAGGAGGCAATAATCAAAGAGCTGAGCAGACACGAACCACGCAATCAGCAAGCAATAAGCATGGAGGTCAGCAGTGACAAATCATGCTGCTCAACTGGCAATAATCAAGCAGATGAGC
>NW_011394573.1:0-557 GCF_000754665.1 Bison bison bison | reverse complement strand
GGCCTCTTTCTTAATCTCAGATGTACTGCACCCAACTGCCTACACAACCCAGGGCTGATGCCTCACACTGCACAACAAGCAAGACAGAAAAACGCAACCAATCTTCAGCAAATAGACTGCCTAGTGTCAGACTAATTCTATAGACATCTACAAATGACATGAACAGATATGGTATCACCATTAGAGACGGAAGACTCAACTGCAGATTCAAGAACATAGTTGTCAGTCTCTCCAACTGCAAAGCCCACACTAGACACTCAACTAATTTTATCAACTTGGAGTGGAGACGAGGAGCAATAACTATTACGCAGAAGTTTGGGAAGAAATGATGAGGAACGCAGTAGGGAAATGTGAAGTCAGAGAAATATGTTGTAGGCAAAGGAATGTGGTAAAAACTCAAAACATAATGAAAGAAAAAGTAGGCAGGCTCCTTGAAAATAACTTGGATGTTGTGGTAGTAAAGGTGATAAAACATTCTAGAAATGGAATGGGGAAAAGACGATAAACATTTCTATAGGGACTAGAAAAATGAATAAGTAACAGACACTCAACAACAC
>NW_011394572.1:0-628 GCF_000754665.1 Bison bison bison | reverse complement strand
CGTGGCTGATCATGCAATGGTCACAAAGCTGAGCTTACACTGATCACGTGACTGCATGCACTGATCACGTTACTGATCATACACTGATACCCTGGCTATCATATGCTGATCACGTGACTGATCCTGCACTCCTCACGTGCCTGATCATGCACTCATCACGTCGCTGATTATGCACTGATCACGAAGCTGATCATACTCTGATCACGTGACTGTGAATGCACTGATCACGTGGGTGATCATGCACTGATCACGAGGCTGAACATGCACTGATCTGGTCGCTGATCATGCATTAATCTCGTTTGCGGATCATACACTGATCCCGTGGCTGATCAAACTCTGATCACGTGCCTGATCATGCACTGATCACGTACCTGATCATTCACTGATCATTTTGGCTGATCATGCAAATTTATCACGTAGCTTTATCATGCACTGATCAGGTGGATATGATGCACTAATCACGTGGCTGATCATGCACTGATAACGTGGCTGATCATGCCCTGATACCCTGGTTATCATTCACTGATCACGTGCCTATCATGCACTGATCACGTGGCTGATCATGCACTGATCACGTGCCTGATCATACACTGATCACGTCACTGTGCATGCACTGATCACGTGGCGG
>NW_011394571.1:0-666 GCF_000754665.1 Bison bison bison | reverse complement strand
AAGACCAATCAAACTTCAAGACAAGAAGTTTCGCACCACTTACGTAGGCCGCAGGCGCCCTCTCGAATAGCGAAAGACTGCCTCACCCTAGACACCTTCGTCGTGGGTCTTAGCAGCCCAGGCATAATTAGTAAGCGTGGTGGGTTCCGCGCTCCAGATGGAGACTCAGCTGGAAGTTAAAGGGAAGAATGAGAAGGAACTTTATGAATTGGAGCTGTAAGTTAACTCTTTTGACAGAGAGTAGCGAGATGGTGTGGGGGACAGCCCCAGTGAAATCAGAGGTGAGAGCACAAAGCAATTACAGTAGGCAGAATCCGGTTTTTTTGGGGGGGAGATGCTCGAGAATATCCGGGTGGACTCCTGAGGCTCGATCCCACATTTGCGTATGCCGAGCCTGCTTCCTCATGACCTTTGTCCAGAGTGGAATGCCTCCCCGGCTCCCGGCACATGATCAGTGCATGCTCAGTCACGATATGAGTGGCTGCTCAGCCACGTGATCACTGACGGCACAGTCACGTGATCAGCGCCTCTCAGTGACGTGATCACCGTATGATAAACACGTGATCAGTGAACGACCAGCCACGTGATCACTGCATGCTCGGTCAGGTGGTCAGTTCCTCATCAGCCACCTGATCAGTGCGTGCACAGTCCCCTGATCTGCGCCTG
>NW_011394570.1:0-540 GCF_000754665.1 Bison bison bison | reverse complement strand
TTGTCCCCCGTTTCACCGGGCGGCGGTAGCGAGGTCCCAGAGGCTCTCCTGGAACCGGGCGTGGGGGCGGGGCTCACCGGGAGCCCGTGGTGAAGGTGGGCAGCGCACCGGGAGCGCGCCCGGGGCGGGGCGAAGCCGGGCGGCGCGGGTCGGGAACCGGGTCGTGGCGGGGATGGGGGGTGGTGGGGGTCGGGTATTTCCCAGTTTTTCTCTCCTGGTTGCCTTTATGGCTGGGAACGCCCATTTCGTTTCCCTGCAGGAGGCTCGCTTGCCCTGCCTCCCGTGATCTGCATTTCCCAACCTGGGCGAAAAGCGGTTCCTGGAGATCTTTCCTCAGGGCCTGTTTCCCGGGAGCGGGTGCGAACCTCGGGGACCCAACTCACACGGGAAGACAAAACATGGACAAGTCTATGCTCTGTAGCTGAATTCTAGTGAACCTCATCTCTCAGGAACATTCTTGGTTCCTATAGAGACACCTCTGTGTGTGAAGCTGCGTACCCATCATAGGGGCACAGTGAGCCTGATTCTCTCTGTGCAGCT
>NW_011394569.1:0-811 GCF_000754665.1 Bison bison bison | reverse complement strand
ATAGTAATGGGTTATAACCACAGACTAAAAGTATAAAGGAGAAATTAACAATAACACAATAACAGTGGGAGACTTTAATACCCACTCACACCTATGGATAGATCAACTAAACAGAAAATTAACAAGGAAACACAAACTTTAAATGATACAATAGACCAGTTAGACCTAATTGATATCTATAGGACATTTCATCCCAAAACAATGAATTTCACCTTCTTCTCAAGCGCACATGGAACCTTCCCAGGATAGATCACATCCTGGGCCATAAATCTAGCCTTGGTAAATTCAAAAAAATAGAAATCATTCCAAGCATCTTTTCTGACCACAATGCAGTAAGATTAGATCTCAATTACAGGAGAAAAACTATTAAAAATTCCAACATACGGAGGATGAACAACACCCTGCTGAATAACCAACAAATCACAGAAGAAATCAAAAAAGAAATCAAAATTTGCATAGAAACTAATGAAAATGAAAACACAACAACTCAAAACCTGTGGGACACTTTAAAAGCAGTCCTAAGGGGAAAGTTCATAGCCATACAGGCATACCTCAAGAAACAAGAAAAAAGTCAAATAAATAACCTAACTCTACACCTAAAGCAGCTAGAAAAGGACGAAATGAAGAACCCCAGGGTTAGTAGAAGGAAAGAAATCTTAAAAATTAGGGCAGAAATAAATGCAAAAGAAACAAAAGAGACCATAGCAAAAATCAACAAAGCCAAGAGCTGGTTCTTTGAAAGGATAAATAAAATTGACAAACCATTAGCCAGACTCATCAAGAAACAAAGGGAGAAAAATCAAATCAATAA
>NW_011394568.1:0-526 GCF_000754665.1 Bison bison bison | reverse complement strand
GTCGTGTCCGACTCTTTGCGACCCCATGAATCGCAGCATGCCAGGCCTCCCTGTCCATCACCAATCCCGGAGTTCACCCAGACTCACGTCCATCGAGCCAGTGATGCCATCCAGCCATCTCATCCTCTGTCGTCCACTTCTCCTCCTGCCCCCAATCCCTCCCAGCATCAGTCTTTTCCAATGAGTCAACTCTTCACATGAGGTAGCCAAAGTACTGGAGTTTCAGCTTTAGCATCATTCCTTCCAAAGAAATCCCAGGGCTGATCTCCTTCAGAATGGACTGGTTGGATCTCCTTGCACTCCAAGGGACTCTCAAGAGTCTTCTCCAACACCACAGTTCAAAAGCATCAATTCTTCGGCGTTCAGCCTTCTTCAAAGTCCAACTCTCACATCCATATGTGAAAACAGGAAAAACCATAGCCTTGACTAGACGGAACTTTTTTGGCAAAGTAATGTCTCTGCTTTTGAATATGCTATCTAGGTTGGTCATAACTTTCCTTCCAAGGAGTAAGCATCTTTTAATTTC
>NW_011394567.1:0-671 GCF_000754665.1 Bison bison bison | reverse complement strand
CCAAGGCAAACCATTCAATATCACAGTAATCCAAGTCTATGCCCCCAACCAGTAATGCTGAAGAAGCTGAAGTTGAACGGTTCTATGAAGACCTACAAGACCTTTTAGAACTAACACCCAAAAAAGATGTCCTTTTCATTATAGGGGACTGGAATGCAAAAGTAGGAAGTCAAGAAACATCTGGAGTGACAGGCAAATTTGGCCTTGGAATATGGAATGAAGCAGGGCAAAGACTAATAGAGTTTTGCCAAGAAAATGCACTGGTCATAGCAAACACCCTCTTCCAACAACACAAGAGAAGATTCTATACTGGATGTCACCAGATGGTCAACACTGAAATCAGATTGATTATACTCTTTGCAGCCAAAGATGGAGAAGCTCTATACAGTCAAAAAAACAAGACCAGGAGCTGACTGTGGCTCAGACCATGAACTCCTTATTGCCAAATTCAGACTTAAATTGAAGAAAGTAGGGAAAACCACTAGACCATTCAGGTATGACCTAAATCAAATCCCTTATGATTCTACAGTGGGAGTGAGAAATAGATTTGAGGGCCTAGATCTGATAGATAGAGTGCCTGATGAACTATGGAATGAGGTTTGTGACATTGTACAGGAGAAAGGGATCAAGACCATTCCCATGGAAAAGAAATGCAAAAAAGCAAAATGGCT
>NW_011394566.1:0-578 GCF_000754665.1 Bison bison bison | reverse complement strand
GGTTTAGGGCTTGACCTATCTTTACTTAAATAACCTATTTTGTCTGAATCCCAAATGGTTTTATGTATACATTTTTTAAATTAAAATTTCATTCTCTATGATTTTTTGGCACATTAATTCCAAAGATTTCACTTCTTGCAGGTGAATGTTTTAATTTATAGTTTATTGAGAATTAAGTTTTCCTTAGAGGTCTGAGGGTATGTGTGTATATACACTGGCATGTCTATATACAGATCCTTTTAAGATTACTACCTTTTTTTAAGATATATAAATATATTTTAAAAGATATTTTCTGTTTGTATGGTAAAAGCACGAAATGTTTTAATTCTAGAAATTTGTTCCCCTAAGGAATATAGTATAAAAAGTAAAGGTATAGAACTATTCCTTTGAGAATAATCCCTACTAACAGAACCTGGAAATGTTAAACAAATGATTCATAACACTTCCTAAAGGTGGTAAGAAAAATGTTATTCAAGGTAAGAGTACTACAGCGGGGGTCTTATAATACGGGAGAGAGAGTGAGCTTAAGCCTGACTCCAGCAGGGACACAGCTGGGATTTATAGCTAAGGAACAGGGT
>NW_011394565.1:0-546 GCF_000754665.1 Bison bison bison | reverse complement strand
CCGGTTTCATAGGCCCAGTTTTGAAAGTCAGTGTTTGAACAGTGTTTAAACCCTTTCTTTGATTTATATTCCTGTCAAAATTATGCTTTTCTTTCATTCAAAGTAATGGATGTCTTTGACTGAAGAAGGGAAATACTAACAAGATGAAAAAGAAACGAATGTCAATTAATACTTGAATTATTATTATCTTCCTACATGAATGTGACTTCCTCCACTTAAAATTATTTAATACTCAATTAAATCCAAAGTCCTTAGTCCATGACATGAAGCTTTTCCAGACATACTTTTTACATAACCACATTCCTAATATTTGTCCACTTTTCTCTTTGAATTTTATGTGCCCTAGATGTGTCCGTTATGGCTTTTACTTTCTCCCATTGGCGTGCTTTTGAATAGTTGACCACCAATTCTGGTGGTTGAAGGTTCAGAGGGTAGGGGGCTTGATCTGTAGCATTTGCTGATTTCTGTAGTGTAACTACTCTGACCATGGCTAAGTTTAAGCTAGTTACATGAAATCAACTGGCTTGCAAAATTCTGGAAATTTTA
>NW_011394564.1:0-561 GCF_000754665.1 Bison bison bison | reverse complement strand
GGCTCTCCTGGAACCGGGCGTGGGGGCGGGGCTCACCGGGAGCCCGTGGTGAAGGTGGGCAGCGCACCGGGAGCGCGCCCGGGGCGGAGCGAAGCCGGGCGGCGCGGGTCGGGAATCGGGTCGTGGCGGGGATGGGGGGCGGTCCCAGTTGTGCTCCGGGGATCCCCACTGCGGCTGGGAAGGCACCGGGAGCATGGCAGGGGCGGGGCGGCGCGGGGCGGGGGTCGGCTCCTGGCGGGGGTGGGGGAGAGCTTCCCCGTTGTCCTCTCGGGGGTCGCCGTGGCGGCTGGGAACGCCCACTGCGTGCGCTCCTGGGTCCCCAAGGATCGGCATCCAGTGGGCGCGGCGGAGGGGTGCGGACCACAGGTCAGGGAACTGGGACTGCGTGGAGCAGGGAACCACGTAGTCCGCCCTCTGTCGGCACAACCTGGCGGTCGCAGAAAGGCCTCGCCTTTGGGCTCAAGGCCTTGACCGCTCCACCCTTTGCTGAAAGGTCAGAGCCGCGCGGTTTTCCCAAGCAGCCTAGTGTCCGCTGCAAGTCCAAGGGCCAGAACCCTGAAC
>NW_011394563.1:0-584 GCF_000754665.1 Bison bison bison | reverse complement strand
GACTCCGATCGCAAGGTCCCTGCAGACTTGGGACAGGAGAGTCAGGCCTCGTCTTGGGTTGAGGCATGGAAATCCGCTTGCCTCTCGACGTGTTCCAGGGGAGACAGGCCACTTGTCGAGTGGTATTTGGAACCTGGGGGTCTTTTCCCGACGATGCACGGGTGAGTCACTACCCCTTCGTCTTGATTTCATTCACAGGGTGGAGTTCGAAGAGGTGTCCGGGCATCGGATTCTTATCAAGAGGGGACCGGGAAATCGGGGTCCTTCGGAATGTGGAACCACCCACGAGGCCACGTCTGGAATGTCGTCGTGAGACCGGCCTCATCCTGAGGTGCGACCGGAAGGTCGGGAACCCCTTCCAGACAAAGCAGGGGAGTCGACCCTCCTGTCCAGATAGGAGGGTAGAAGGGGCTCAGAGGAAATGGTGCCGGGAAAACCTCGGTGTTCCTCTCGAGGGAGACCGGGATGTCGGGGAACTTTCTGGGTCGCATCAAGGGTGCCAAGTACCATTTCGACCTCCAATACCTAACGTGGGACTTCTCCCTGAGACACTGTAGCCGGGAAAAGGGCTTCGATCTTGCGAT
>NW_011394562.1:0-500 GCF_000754665.1 Bison bison bison | reverse complement strand
CTCCAGGGGCGAAAGGGATCTCGGGGTTGCATTCCAGACGCACCCGGGGAGACAGGAATTCATCTCGAGGGGAAGCAAAGAACCCCGCTCTGCTCTCGAGTCGCGACAGGTATCTCTTGGAGCTCACTGGGTGGACTAAAGGGAGTCAAGCCTCCTGAGGCGTTGGAGAGAGGTCGAGAGATTGGTCTCTAGGCCATACAGGAGACAAAGGCCCTCAACTCGCGATGATGGGGGAGTCTCAGGGTTGTTCTCGAGCAGCGGCCACAGTGTGCGGTTTCTCACTAGGTACGACGGCGAGGTCAGTGAGCCTCTCGTGGGGCGCTAAGGAAGTCGGGTCTCCATGCGAATGGCGAGGGGGAGCGCGTCATTGCTCTCAAGTCATAGTAGGGGAATCTGGCCTCGAGACGTGTTGAAGAAGGTCTCTCGAGGTCTTTCTCGGGTTGAGGCAGAAACCCTGGCTTCCCTTGACTTGTGCAGGTGACCTCAGGGGGCTTCTCATG
>NW_011394561.1:0-501 GCF_000754665.1 Bison bison bison | reverse complement strand
GCGATTTGTCTGGTTAATTCCGATAACGAACGAGACTCTGGCATGCTAACTAGTTACGCGACCCCCGAGCGGTCGGCGTCCCCCAACTTCTTAGAGGGCCAAGTGGCGTTCAGCCACCCGAGATGGAGCAATAACAGGTCTGTGATGCCCTTAGATGTCCGGGGCTGCACGCGCGCTACACTGACTGGCTCAGCGTGTGCCTACCCTACGCCGGCAGGCGCGGGTAACCCGTTGAACCCCATTCGTGATGGGGATCGGGGATTGCAATTATTCCCCATGAACGAGGAATTCCCAGTAAGTGCGGGTCATAAGCTTGCGTTGATTAAGTCCCTGCCCTTTGTACACACCGCCCGTCGCTACTACCGATTGGATGGTTTAGTGAGGCCCTCGGATCGGCCCCGCCGGGGTCGGCCCACGGCCCTGGCGGAGCGCTGAGAAGACGGTCGAACTTGACTATCTAGAGGAAGTAAAAGTCGTAACAAGGTTTCCGTAGGTGAACCT
>NW_011394560.1:0-561 GCF_000754665.1 Bison bison bison | reverse complement strand
GCGGGGCTCACGCCCACAGGGGTGGTGTCCCCGCGGGGTGGGGCTCGGGGCTCACGCCCAGGGAGGTGGTGGCCCCGCGGGGTGGGGTTCGGGGCTCACGCCCAGGGAGGTGGTGGCCCCGCGGGGTGGGGGGTCGGGGCTCACGCCCAGGGAGGTGGTGGCCCCGCGGGGTGGGGTGGGGGCGGGCTCACGTACGCGGAGGTGGTGTCCCCGCAGTTGCCCCGGCAGTAGGCGAGGCGCACGGGCCCGGGGGAGCTGCAGCCCTGCTGCCGGAGGACCTGAAGCTGGTGGTGCACCGCACAGGTCGACCCTGGGGAGGGTCAGGGGGTGTGCAGAGGTCAGCCGTGGCCGGGGCAGGCGGGAATCCGCGCCCCCTCCCCGGCAGAGCCGCTCACTCACGGTTGTTGTGTGGGGGGCAGAAGAGGCAGCAGCCGTCCTCGCTTGGCAGAGCCTTGTCCTGCGTGGACCAGGGTGCCATTAGCGGGGAGCGGGTACCAGGAGGGCGCAGCCATGCCCCTCCACCTGCTGATCGTGGCCGCCCACTCCTGTCCAGGGACTGAT
>NW_011394559.1:0-588 GCF_000754665.1 Bison bison bison | reverse complement strand
GGACTAAAGGGAATCAAGCCTCCTGAGGAGTTTGGAGAGAGGTCGAGAGATTGGTCTCTAGGCCATACAGGAGACGAAGGCCCTCAAGTCGCGATGACGGGGGAGGCTCGGGGTTGTTCTCGAGCGGCGGCCCCAGTGTGCGGTTTCTCGCGAGGTACGACGGCGAGGTCAGTGAGTCTCTGGTGGGGCGCCAAGGAAGTCGGGTCTCCATGCGAATGGCGAGGGGGAGCGCGTCATTGCTCTCAAG
This sequence comes from Bison bison bison, assembly GCF_000754665.1. Lineage (NCBI taxonomy): Eukaryota > Metazoa > Chordata > Mammalia > Artiodactyla > Bovidae > Bison > Bison bison. The sequence goes on along the minus strand of NW_011394559.1, from coordinate 341 downwards.
TCATAGTAGGGGAATCTGGCCTCGAGACGTGTTGAAGAAGGTCTCTCGAGGTCTTTCTCGGGTTGAGGCAGGACACCCTGGGGTCCCTCGACTTGTGCAGGTGACCTCAGGGGGCTTCTCATGGTGGCTCTGAGAAGTCAGGGAAACTGGAGGTGGGAGGGGCCTCTCGGCACTCCACTGGGTTTGGTGCATTGGAAGAGGGCCTCATCTCCAGTTGAGGCAGGAACCTCAGGGTTCCTCTGATTTGAGACTCCGATCCCAGGGTCCCTGCAGACTTGGGAAAGGAGAGTCAGGCCTCGTCTTGTGTTGAGGCATGGAACTCCGCTTGCCTCTCGAGGTGT
>NW_011394558.1:0-647 GCF_000754665.1 Bison bison bison | reverse complement strand
AATAGATGGGGAAACAGTGGAAACAGTGTCAGACTTTATTTTTTGGGCCCCCAAAATCACTGCAGATGGTGATTGCAGCCATGAAATTAAAAGACGCTTACTCCTTGGAAGAAAAGTTATGACCAACCTAGATAGCATATTGAAAAGCAGAGACATTTCTTTGCCAACAAAGGTCTGTCTAGTCAAGGCTATGGTTTTTCCAGTGGTCATGTATGGATGCGAGAGTTGGACTGTGAAGAAATCTGAATGCCAAAGAATTGAAGCTTTTGAGCTGTGGTGTTGGAGAAGACTCTTGAGAGTCCCTTGGACTGCAAGGAGATCCAACCAGTCCATTCTGAAGGAGATCAGCCCTGGGTGTTCTTTGGAAGGAACGATGCTAAAGCTGAAACTCCAGTACTTTGGCCACCTCATGCAAAGAGTTGACTCATTGGAAAAGACTCTGATGCTGGGAGGGATTGGGGGCAGGAGGAAAAGGGGAGGACAGAGGATGAGATGGTTCGATGGCATCACCAACTCGATGCACTTGAGTTTGAGTGAACTCCGGGAGTTGGTAATGGACAGGGAGACCTGGTGTGCTGCAATTCATGGTGTTGGAACAAGCCGGACAGGACTGAGCGACTGAACTGAACTGAACTGATACAAAGGTT
>NW_011394557.1:0-544 GCF_000754665.1 Bison bison bison | reverse complement strand
TCAGGGTTCCTCTGACTTCAGACGTCCGATCGCAAGGTCCCTGCAGACTTGGGAAAGGAGAGTCAGGCCTCGTATTGTGTTGAGCATGGATTCCGCTTGCCCTCAGGTGTCCCGGCGAGACAGGCCACTTGTCGAGCGGTATTTGGAACCGGGTTTTTTTCCGGACGATGCACGGGCGAGTCCTACCCCTTCGTGTTGACTTCATTCACAGGGTGGAGTTCGAAGAGGTTTCCGGGCATCGGGTTCTTATCAAGAGGGGACCGGGAAATCGGGGTCCTTCGGAATGTGGAACCACCCACGAGGCCACGTCTGGAATGTCGTCGTGAGACCGGCCTCATCCTGAGGTGCGACCGGAAGGTCGGGAACCCCTTCCAGACAAAGCAGAGGAGTCGACCCTCGTGTCCAGATCAGGAGGGTAGAAGAGGCTCAGAGGAAGTGGTGCCGGAAAACTTCGGCTTTCCTCTCGAGGGAGACCGGGATGTCGGGGCACTTTGTGGGTCGCATCAAGGGTGACAAGTACCGTTTCGAACTCCAATTCCTAAAG
>NW_011394556.1:0-551 GCF_000754665.1 Bison bison bison | reverse complement strand
AGATGAAGCCCTGTCCCGCTACAGCGTCTCAGGAGAAGTCCCACGTTAGGAATTGGAGGTCGAATCGGTTATTGGCACCCTTGATGCGCCCCCACAAAATGCCCCGGCATCACGGTCTCCCTGGAGAGGAACACCGAGGTCTTCAGGCACCACTTCCTCTGAGCCCCTTCTACCCTCCTGATCTCGACAGGAGGGTCGACTGCCCTGCTTTGTCTGGAAGGGGATCCCGACCTTCCGGTCGCACTCAGGATGAGGCCGGTCTCACGACGACATTCCAGACGTGGCCTCGTGGGTGCTTCCACATTGCGAAGCACCCCGATTTCCCGGTCCCCTTTTGATAAGAACCCGATGCCCGGACACCTCTCCGAACTCCACCCTGTGAATGAAGTCAACACGAAGGGGCGGTGACTCGCCCGTGCATCGTCCGGAAAAAACCCCCAGGTTCCAAATACAGCTCGACAAGTGGCCTCTCTCCCCGGGGACACCTCGAGAGGCAAGCGGAGTACCATGCCTCAACCCAAGACGAGGACTGACTCTCCTGTCCCCAGTCT
>NW_011394555.1:0-605 GCF_000754665.1 Bison bison bison | reverse complement strand
GTCCATGGGGTCACAAAGAGTTGGACACGACTGAGTGACTAATACACAAGGCCAGGTTTTGGATAACTAGTATTTGCCATGACAGTCTCATCTTTTAGAAATTCTCAGGATAGGAAGTATGTCTTTCTTTCCCACAAGGTATTCTGCACATACAAGCAAGCACACACAAGATAGGTTGCCTAGTACAGAATTCTGTATTCTTCCACTTAGTTTTAGTGTTTACATCATATATAACTTCGTATATTTGTCACAGCTAATGAATCTTACTATTAACTAAAGTGCATAGTTTGCTCATATTTCCTTATTTTTTATTCAGGGCTCTTTTTCTGTTTCAGAATCCCGTCCAGGATACCACATTACATTTAGTTATCATGTCCCTTTGATTCCTTTAGCTATGACAAGGACTTTTAATGCTTTGGTCACCTCGACAATTTGGAGGACTTTGACTTTTCACTTTCATGCATTGGAGAAGGAAATGGCAACCCACTCCAGTGTTCTTGCCTGGAGAATCCCAGGGATGGAGAGCCTGGTGGGCTGCCGTCTATGGGGTTGCACAGAGTCGGACACGACTGAAGCGACTTAGCCGCAGCAGCAGCAGCAGCAGA
>NW_011394554.1:0-517 GCF_000754665.1 Bison bison bison | reverse complement strand
GAGGTGTGGGTCTTCGGCGCCCGCCGCCTCCCAACCCCCGCGGCCCAGGGGCCTCTGAACCTCCTGCGGGCCTAGGCACAGCGAAACTTGAGCGCCCAACTTGCGCGGCACCTGTCCGGTGCCCAAACCCACCAGAAGCCAGGAAGGCGCGGTCGAGTGGAGCGCCTCAGCCCCTCCCCTTCGCACCACCGAGACCCCCCCTTTGCCCCCACGCCAAGCCCTCGACCTTGCTGAGAGAGCAGACGAGCCACAGGCAGGCACACAGACAGACACACAGACACTCGCACGCACCCACGCCAAGGGAGACAGCTGGCCTGCGCAAGCTCCTCAGCCAGAGCCAGAGCGCCTGGGAGAGGCCGGGGCCAGACGAATGGGCCGGCGGCTGGCTGTCAGGAGATACAGAGGCAGAAATACATGAAGATTCCGAGACAGACTCCAAGAGTGCGCCAGGAGATACAGACACACACACACACACACACACACACACACACACACACACACTTGAGTGTGGTCTTTG
>NW_011394553.1:0-769 GCF_000754665.1 Bison bison bison | reverse complement strand
ACGGGGGAGGTCTCGGGGCTGTTCTCGAGCAGGGCCCCAGGCGGGATTCTCACGAGGTACGACGGCGAGGTCAGTGAGCCTCTCGTGGGGCGCCAGGGAAGTCGGGTCTCCATGCAAGTGTCGAGGGGGAGCGCGTCATTGCTCTCGAGTCATGGTAGGGGAATCTGGCCTCGAAACGTGTTGAAAAAGGTCTCTCGAGGTCTTTCTCGGGTTGAGGCAGGAAACCCTGGGTTCCCTCGCCTTGTGCAGGTGACCTCAGGGGGCTTCTCATGGTGGCTCTGAGAAGTCAGGGAAACTGGAGGTGGGAGGGGCCTCTCGGGAGTCCACTGGGTTTGGTGCATTGGAAGAGGGCCTCATCTCCAGTTGAGGCAGGAACCTCAGGGTTCCTCTGATTTCAGACTCCCATCGCAGGGTCCCTGCAGACTGGGGACAGGAGAGTCAGGCCTCGTTTTGGGTTGAGGCATGGAACTCCGCGTGCCTCTCGAGGTGAACCCGGGAAAGAGGACACTTGTCGAGCTGTATTTGGAACCTGGGGGTTTTTCCGGATGATGCACGGGCGAGTCACTGCCCATTCGCGTTGACTTCATTCACAGGGTGGAGTTCGGAGAGGTGTCCAGGCATTGGGTTCTTATCAAGAGGGGACCGGGAAATCGGGGTGCTTCGCAATGTGGAAGCACCACGAGGCCACGTCTGGAATGTCGTCGTGAGACCGGCCTCATCCTGAGGTGCGACCGGAAGGTCGGGAACCCCTTGCAGACAAAGCAGGGGA
>NW_011394552.1:0-561 GCF_000754665.1 Bison bison bison | reverse complement strand
AAACCTGTGTCCATTGAGTCAGTGATGCCTTCCAACCATCTCATCCTCTGTTGTCCCTTTCTCCTCTAACCCTCAATCTTTTCCAGCATCAGGGTCTTTTCAAATGAGTCATCTCTTCACATCAGGTGGCCAAAGTATTGGAATTTCAGCTTCAACATCAATCCTTCCAATGAACACACAGGACTGATCTCCTTTAGGATGGACTAGTTGGATCTCCTTGCAGTCCAAGGGACTCTCAAGAGTCTTCTCCAACAGCGCAGTTCAAAAGCATCAATTCTTCAGTGCTCAGCTTTCTTCACAGTCCAACTCTCACATCCATACCCGACTACTGGAAAAACCATAGCCTTGATTGGATGGACCTTTATTGACAAAGTAGTCTCTGCTTTTTAATATGTTGTCTAGGTTGGTCATAACTTTCCTTCCAAGGAGCAAGCGTCTTTTAATTTCATGGCTGCAATCACCATCTGAAGTGATTTTGGAGCCCAGAAAAATAAAGTCAGCCACTGTTTCACTGTTTTCCCATCTATTTGCCATGAAGTGATGGGACCAGATGCTATGATC
>NW_011394551.1:0-521 GCF_000754665.1 Bison bison bison | reverse complement strand
TGTGCAGCCTCCTTCCAGCAGGTTTTCCAGAGGCTTCCATTGCACCTGGGCACTGAGCCTGTCTCCACCCACCACCCCTCCTCTCCCTGACCCCTGGGTCTCATTAGAAAAAGTCCTTCCTGAAATTCTCTCCTGCCGGGAGCCGGTGAGGCATTCCACTCGTGACAAAGGTCATGAGGAAGGAGGCTCGGCATACGCAAAGGCGGGATCGAGCCTCAGGAGTCCCCCTTGATATTCTCGAGCATCTTCCCCAAAAAATCAGAGTCTGCCTACTGTATTGCTTTGTGTTCTCACCTCTGACTTTACTGGGGGCTGTCCCCTACCACCATCTCACTCTCTCTGTCAAAGAGTTAACTTACAGCTCCAATTAATAAAGTTCCTGGGCAATTAGGACTGTTTAAATCCAAACCCCTCAGATGGCTCTCTAACTCGCCTGACAAGTTTACCTGGACTCCTACAGCTATGCATACGATTGTTTACAGTCTCCCAGCCTCCAGAGGCACGGGAAGCTTAAGATATTC
>NW_011394550.1:0-560 GCF_000754665.1 Bison bison bison | reverse complement strand
CACTTATCACTTGCGTATCATGCACTGATCACGGGCTGATCATGCACTGGTCACGTGGCTATCATGCACTGATAACGTGGCTGATTATACACTGATCATGTGACTGATCATGCACTGATACTTTTCGGATCATGCACTGATCACGTGGCTATCATGCAATGATCAGGTGCCTATCATGCACTGATCACGTAACTGCTCATGCACTGATCACCGTGGCTGATCGATATAATGATCACTTGACTGATCATGCGCAGATCACGTGGCTATCATGCAGTGATCACGCGGATGATCCTACACTGATCACGTGACAGATCATGCACTGATCACATGACTGATCATGCAATGATCCGGTGGCTAATCCTACACTGATCAGGTAACTGATCATTCACTGATCACGTGGCTATCATGCACTGATCACGTGGCTGAACATGCACTGATCACGTAGCTATACTGCACTTATCACGTGGTTATCATGCACGGTTCACGTGACTGATCATGCACTGATCACGTGGCTATCATGCACGGATCACGTGACTGTTCATACACTGATCACTTGGTTA
>NW_011394549.1:0-542 GCF_000754665.1 Bison bison bison | reverse complement strand
GTTCTCCTCTAGGAGTTTTATAGTTTCTGGTCTTACATTTAGATCTTTAATCCATTTTGAGTTTATTTTTGTGTATGGTGTTAGAAAGTGTTCTAGTTTCATTCTTTTACAAGTGGTTGACCAGATTTCCCAGCACCACTTGTTAAAGAGGTTGTCTTTAATCCATTGTATATTCTTGCCTCCTTTGTCAAAGATAAGGTGTCCATATGTGTGTGGATTTATCTCTGGGTTTTCTATTTTGTTCCATTGATCTATATTTCTGTCTTTGTGCCAGTACCATACTGTCTTGATAACTGTGGCTTTGTAGTAGAGCCTGAAGTCAGGCAGGTTGATTCCTCCAGTTCCATTCTTCTTTCTCAAGATCGCTTTGGCTATTCGAGTTTTTTTGTATTTCCATACAAATTGTGAAATTATTTGTTCTAGCTCTGTGAAGAATACCATTGGTAGTTTGATAGGCATTGCATTGAATCTACAAATTGCTTTGGGTAGTATACTCATTTTCACTATATTGATTCTTCCAATCCATGAACATGATATATTTC
>NW_011394548.1:3729-4385 GCF_000754665.1 Bison bison bison | reverse complement strand
GGGCGACAGGGATCTCGGGGTTGCATTCCAGACGCACCCGGGGAGACAGGCATTCATCTCGAGTGGAAGCAAAGAACCCCGCTCTGCTCTCGAGTCGCGACGGGTATCTCTTGGAGCTCACTGGGTGGACTAAAGGGAGTCAAGCCTCCTGAGGCGTTTGGAGAGAGGTCGCGAGATTGGTCTCTAGGCCATGCAGGAGACGAAGGCCCTCATCTCTCGATGACGGGGGAATCTCGGGGTTGTTCTCGAGCGGCGGCCCCAGTGTGCGGTTTCTCACGAGGTACGACGGCGAGGTCAGTGAGCCTCTCGTGGGGCGCCAGGGAAGTCGGGTCTCCATGCGAGTGGCGAGGGGGAGCGCGTCATTGCTCCCGAGCCAAGGTAGGGGAATCTGGCCTCGAGACGTGTTGAAGAAGGTCTCTCGAGGTCTTTTCCGGGTTGAGGCAGGAAACCCTGGGTTCCCTCGACTTGTGCAGGTGACCTCAGGGGGCTTCTCATGGTGGCTCTGAGAAGCCAGGGAAACTGGAGGTGGGAGGGGCCTCTCGGGACTCCACTGGGTTTGGTGCATTGGAAGAGGGCTTCATCTCCAGTTGAGGCAGGAACCGCAGGGTACCTCTGATTTCAGACTCCGATCGCAGGGTCCCTGCAGACTGGGGACA
>NW_011394548.1:0-439 GCF_000754665.1 Bison bison bison | reverse complement strand
ATCTGGCCTCGAGACGTGTTGAAGAAGGTCTCTCGAGGTCTTTCCCGGGTTGAGGCAGGAAACTCTGGGTTCCCTCGACTTGTGCAGGTGACCTCAGGGGGCTTCTCATGGTGGCTCTGAGAAGCCAGGGAAACTGGAGGTTGGAGGGGCCTCTCGGGACACCACTGGTTTTGGTGCATTGCAAGAGGGCCTCATCTCCAGTTGAGGCAGGAACCGCAGGGTACCTCTGATTTCAGACTCCGATCGCAGGGTCCCTGCAGACTGGGGACAGGAGAGTCAGGCCTCGTCTTGGGCGGAGGCATGGAACTCCGCTTGCCTCTCGAGATGTCCCCGGGGAGAGAGGCCGCTTGTCGAGCTGTATTTGGAACCTGGGGTTTTTTTCCGAACGACGCACGGAAAAACTGCCCCTTCGTGTGGACTTCATTCACAGGGTGGAGTT
>NW_011394547.1:3438-4168 GCF_000754665.1 Bison bison bison | reverse complement strand
GCACTGATGACGGGGCTGTTCGGGCACTGATCACGTGTTAATCAGGCAGTGATCAGTGACTGAGAGGCGCTGATCAGGGGACTGTGCACGCACTGATCAGGTGGCTGATCCAGGAACTGACCACCTGACCGCGCATGCAGTGATCACGTGGCTGGTCGTTCACTGATCACGTGTTTACCATACGGTGATCACGTGACTGAGAGGCGCTGATCACGTGACTGTGCCGTCAGTGATCACGTGGCTGAGCATGCACTGATATCGTGACTGAGCATGCACTGATCATGTGCAGGAAGCCGGGGAGGCATTGCACTCTGGACAAAGGTCATGAGGAAGGAGGCTCGGCATACGCAAATGCGGGATCGAGACTCAGGAGTCCACCCTGATGTTCTGGAGCATCTCCCCCCCAAAAAAACCGGAGTCTGCCTACTGTATTGCTTTGTGCTCTCATCTCTGATTTCACTGGGGGCTGCCCCCACCACCATCTCGCTCTCTCTGTCAAAGAGTTAACTTACAGCTCCAATTCATAAAGTTCCTTGTCATTCTTCCTTTAACGTCCAGCTGAGTCTCCATCTGGAGCGCGGAACCCACCACGCTTACTAATTATGCCTGGGCTGCTAAGACCCACTCGAGAAGGTGTCTAGGGTAAGGCACCTTTCGCTGTTCGAGAGGGTGCCTGCGGCCTACGTAAGTGGTGCAAACTTTTTGACTTGAAGTTTGATTGGTCTTCCGC
>NW_011394547.1:0-495 GCF_000754665.1 Bison bison bison | reverse complement strand
TGACATCTCTGCTTAGCATATAAATAGTCGCCTAGGCCATCTCTCCTTCGAATACCCTGGATCAGTTGGGGCTGGTCCCCGGCAGGTGGCGACCGAAGAGGGACCTCAGGAGGCAATACTCAAAGAGCTGAGCAGACACGAACCACGCAATCAGGAGGCAATAAGCATGGAGCTCAGCAGTGACGAATCATGCTGCTCAACTGGCAATAATCAAGCACGTGACCAGGCAGGAATCACGCAGCTCAGCTGGCAATTGTCAAGCAGATGAGCCCACAGGAATCACGCAGCTCAGATGGCAATTGTCATGCAGATGAGCCGGCAGGAATCACGCAGCTCAGCAGGCCCTGATCACGTGACTCTGCAGGCACTGATCATGGGGCTGATCAAGTACAGATCACGTGACTGAACATGCACTGATCACGTGGCTATCATGCACTGATCACGTGACTGCCCATGCACTGATGACGTGGCTGTTCGGGCACTGATCACGTGTTT
>NW_011394546.1:0-569 GCF_000754665.1 Bison bison bison | reverse complement strand
TCCTTGTGGTCAGTGCATTGGCAATCTCGAGATCAGTGCATGACAGCGACGTGATCCGTACATGATCAGCCACGTTATCAGTCCATGATCAGGCACGTGAAGAGTGCATGATCAGGCACGTGATCAGTGCAGGATCAGTCACGTGATAAGTGCATGTTCAGGCAAGTGATCAGTGCATGATCAGGCACGTGATCAGTGCATGGTCATTCACGTGATCAGTGTATGATCAGCCAGGGTATCAGTGCATGACAGCCAATTGACCAGTGCATGATCAGTCACATGATCAGTGCATGATCAACCACGGGATCAGTGCATGATAGCCATGTGATCATTGCATGTTAGCTACGTGGTCAGTGCGTGATCAGCCAGGTAATCAGTGCATGATCAGCCACGTGATCACTGTATGATCAGCCACGTGATCAGTTCATGTGCAGTCACGTGATCAGTGTAAGATCAGCCACGTGTTCACTGCATGATATACAAGTGATCAACGCATTATAGCTACGTGATTAGTGCATGCTCAAGCATATTAGCAGTGCATGATCAGCCACATGTTCAGTGCATGATAG
>NW_011394545.1:0-533 GCF_000754665.1 Bison bison bison | reverse complement strand
CTCCATGCGAGTGGCGGGGGAGCGCGTCATTGCTCTCGAGTCATGGTAGGGGAACCTGGCCTCTAGACGTGTTGAAGAAGGTCTCTCGAGGTCTTTCTCGGGTTGAGGCAGGAAACCCTGGCTTCCCTCGACTTGTGCAGGTGACCTCAGGGGGCTTCTCATGGTGGCTCTGAGAAGTCAGGGAAACTGGAGGTGGGGAGGGGCCTCTCGGGACTCCACGGGGTTTGGTGCATTGGAAGAGAGCCTCATCTCCAGTTGAGGCAGGAACCTCAGGGTTCCTCTGGTTTCAGACTCCGATCGCAGGGTCCCTGCAGACTGGGGACAGGAGAGTTAGGCCTTGTCTTGGGTTGAGGCATGGAACTCCGCTTGCCTCTCGAGGTGTCCCCGGGGAGAGAGGCCACATGTCGAGCGGTATTTGGAACCTGGGGGTCTTTTCCGGACGATGCACGGGCGAGTCACTGCCCCTTCGTGTTGACTTCATTCACAGGGTGGAGTTCGGAGAGGTGTCCGGGCATCGGGTTCTTACCAAGAGG
>NW_011394544.1:0-598 GCF_000754665.1 Bison bison bison | reverse complement strand
CGAAGACATTCCAGACGTGGCCTCGTTGGTGGTTCCACGTTCCGTAGGACCCCGATTTCCCGGTCCCCTCTTGATAAGAACCCGATGCCCGAACACCTCTCCGAACTCCACCCTGTGATTGCAGTAAACACGAAGGGGCAGGTTTCCCGTGCATCGTTCGGAAAAAAACCCAGGTTCCAAATACACTTTCACAAGTGGCCTCTCTCCCCTGGGGACATCTCGAGGGGCAAGCGGAGTTCCATGCCTCAACCCAAGACGAGGCTGACTCTCCTGTCTCCAGTCTGCAGGGACCCTGCGATCGGAGTCTGAAATCAGAGGTACCCTGCGGTTCCTGCCTCAACTGGAGATGAGGCCCTCTTGCAATGCACCAAACCCAGTGGATTCCCGATAGGCCCCTCCCATCTCCAGATTCCCTGGCTTCTCAGAGCCACCATGAGAAGCCCCCTGAGGTCACCTGCACAAGTCGAGGGAACCCAGGGTTTCATGCCTCAACCCGAGAAAGACCTCGAGAGACCTTCTTCAACACGTCTCGAGGCCAGATTCCCCTACCATGGCTCGGGAGCAGTGACGCGCTCCCCCTCGCCACTCGCATGGAGAC
>NW_011394543.1:0-517 GCF_000754665.1 Bison bison bison | reverse complement strand
TCTTCAACACGTCTCGAGGCCAGATTCCCCTCCCATGACTCGAGAGCAATGACGGGCTCCCCCTCGCCACTCTCTTGGAGACCCGACTTCCCTGGCGCCCCACGAGAGGCTCAGTGACCTCGCCGTCGTACCTCGTGAGAAACCGCACCCTGGGGCCGCCGCTCGAGAACCACCCCGAGACTCCCCCGTCATCGCGGAGATGAGGGCCTTCGTCTCCTGCATGGCCTAGAGGCCAATATCGCCACCTCTGTCCAAACGCCTCAGGAGGCTTGACTCCCTTTAGTCCACCCAGTGAGCTCCAAGAGATACCCGTCGCGACTCGAGAGCAGAGCGGGGATCTTTGCTTCCACTCGAGATGAATGCCTGTCTCCCGGGTGCGTCTGGAATGCCACCCCTAGACTCCCGGTCGCCCCTGGAGAGGAACATTGGCTTCTGGACACAAGCCTAGATGAGGTCTATTGGCCCTGCAGTCACTCGAGAGCAATCCCCCAGTCCTTTCCTCCGCAACTCGAAATGG
>NW_011394542.1:0-628 GCF_000754665.1 Bison bison bison | reverse complement strand
TTTCTCAAGATTCCTTTGGCTAGTCAAGGTATTGTGTGTGTGTGTGTGTGTGTGTGTGTGTGTGTTTTGTGTTTCCATTCAAATTGTGAAATTATTTGTTCTAGTTCTGTGAAAAATACCATTGGTAGCTTGACAGGGATTGCACTGAATATATAGATTGCTTTGGGTAGTATATTCATTTTCATTACATTGATTCTTCCAATCCATGAACATGGTGTGTTTCTCCATCTATTTGTGTCATCTTTGATTTCTTTCACCAGTGTTTTATAGTTTTCTATATATAGGTGTTTTGTTTATTTAGGTAGATTTATTCTTAAGTATTTTATTCTTTTGTCACAATGGTGAATGGAATTGTTTCCTTAATTTCTGTCTTCTCATTGTTAGTGTATAGGAATGCAAGGGATTTCTGTGCATTAATTTTATAATCCTGCAACTTTACTATATTCATTGATTAGCTCTAGTAATTTTCTGGTGGAGTGTTTAGGGTTTTCTATGTAGAGGATCATGTCATCTGCAAACAGTGAGAGTTTTACTTCTTTCCAATATGGATTCTTTTATTCCTTTTTCTTCTCTGATTGCTGTGGCTAAAACTTCCAAAACTTGTTGAATAGTAGTGTGAGAGTGGGCA
>NW_011394541.1:0-551 GCF_000754665.1 Bison bison bison | reverse complement strand
GTAACTCGAGAATCCTGCCGCAACTCGAGAAAATCCACGTGGTTCCCCCGTCATCGCAAGATGAAGCCCTTTCCCGCTACAGTGTCTCAGGAGAAGTCCCACGTTAGGTATTGGAGGTCGAAACGGTACTTGGCACCCTTGATGCGACCCACAAAGTGCCCCGACATCCCGGTCTCCCTCGAGAGGAACACCGAAGTTTTCCGGCACCACTTCCTCTGAGCCCCTTCTACCCTCCTGATCTGGACAGGAGGGTCGACTCCCCTGCTTTGTCTGGAAGGGGTTCCCGACCTTCCGGTCGCACCTCAGGATGAGGCCGGTCTCACGACGACATTCCAGACGTGGCCTCGTGGGTGGTTCCACATTCCGAAGGACCCCGATTTCCCGGTCCCCTCTTGATAAGAACCCGATGCCCGGACACCTCTTCGAACTCCACCCTGTGAATGAAGTCAACACGATGGGGCAGTGACTCGCCCGTGCATCATGGGGAAAAGACCCCCAGGTTCCAAATACCGCTCGACAAGTGGCCTGTCTCCCCGGGAACACCTCGAGAG
>NW_011394540.1:0-636 GCF_000754665.1 Bison bison bison | reverse complement strand
GCGAAGAGTTGACTCATTGGAAAAGACTCTGATGCTGGGAGGGATTGGGGGCAGGAGGAGAAGGGGATGACAGAGGATGAGATGGCTGGATGGCATCACTGACTCGATGGACATGAGTCTGATTGAACTCCGGGAGTTGGTGATGGACAGGGAGGCCTGGCGTGCTGCGATTCATGGGGTCCCAAAGAGTCAGACATGATTGAGCAACTGATCTGATCTGAAGTGAGGCAGGTTTTTTCATGTATAAAAAAAATACATGAGTTACAGTATGTAAATACTAAATGATGGTGAAAGGGTTTGTACATCAAAAGACTGAGCATATGTTGGAGAAAACTCACACTTCATAATCTTAAAACAGGTAAGTCTTTGAAATATACCGATACTGAATTTAGTTCACACAAGATAAATGTCTGCTTCCATTGTATCAAAATGAGAAAAAAACAGAAGTACTAATGGGGAAAATAGAGTGCCAAATGCAGAAGACAAACAAAATTTGGGCAGACTAAATAAAAAGACATATCATGTAAGTTATTTGTATGATGGTGTTTGGGAACATGCAAATTGATTGTTGAAGAATCTATAAAAACACCGATGAAACCATGCATAGGTTCATAGTGAAATACATTATGAGTCATG
>NW_011394539.1:0-772 GCF_000754665.1 Bison bison bison | reverse complement strand
TGATCACATGACTATCATGTAGTGATCAAGTGACTTACTGGTGCTGATCATGTGACTGATCATGCGCTGGTCATGTTTGCTATCATACACTGATCATGTCCCTCTGGGGGCAATGAACAAAGAGCTGAGTAGGCAGGAATCAGTCAGCAGGCAGTAATCATGGAACTCATCTGGGAGGAATCATGCTGCTCAGCTGGCAATAATCAAGTAGATGAGCAGGCAGGAATTACGCAGCACAGCTGGCAATTGTCAAGCAGATGACAGGCAGGAATCGTGAAGCTCAGCTGGCAATTGTCAAGCAGATGAGCAGAGAGTAATCACGCAGCTCAACAGACCCTGATCAAGTCGCTGATCATGCACTGATCAGGTGACTGAACATTCACTGATCACGTGGCTATAATGCACTGATCACGTGGCTGATCACACACTGATCACGTGCCTGGACATGCAGAGATCACGTGACTCATCATGAAGTGATCACGTGGCTATAATGCACTGATCACGTGGATATCATACACTGATCACATGATTGTCATGCACAGATCACATGATTAATCATGAACGGATCACGTGGGTATCATGCACTGATCACGTGGATATCATGCACTGCTCACGTGGCTGATCATGCAATGATCACGTAGCTACCATGTACTGGTCACGTGATTGATCATGCACTGATCACGAAATTGATCATGCACTGATCACCTGGCTTATCATGCATTGATCACGTGGCTGATCATGCACTGATACCGTGACTGAGCATGGACTGATC
>NW_011394538.1:0-526 GCF_000754665.1 Bison bison bison | reverse complement strand
TGACGCGCTCCCCCTCGCCATTCGCATGGAGACCCGACTTCCTTGGAGCCCCACGAGAGATTCAATGACCTCGCCGACGTACTTCGGGAGAAACCGCACACTGGGGCCGCCGCTCGACAACAACCCCGAGCCTCCCCCGTCATCGCGACTTGAGGGCCTTCGTCTCCTGTATGGCCTAGAGACCAATCTCTCGACCTCTCTCCAAACGCCTCAGGAGGCTTGACTCCCTTTAGTCCACCCAGTGAGCTCCAAGAGATACCCGTCGCGACTCGAGAGCAGAGCGGGGTTCTTTGCTTCCACTCGAGATGCATGCCTGTCTCCCCGGGTGCGTCTGGAATGCAACCCCGAGATCCCCTTTCGCCCCTGGAGAGGAACACTGGCTTCTGGACACAAGCCTAGATGAGGTCTGTTGGCCCTGCAGTCACTCGAGAGCAATCCCCAGCTTTCCTTCGCAACTCGAATGGAAGATTGGACTTCCCTAGGCCAACGCAAGAGGCATCCTGAATTCCCCGTCGTAACTCGAGAA
>NW_011394537.1:0-518 GCF_000754665.1 Bison bison bison | reverse complement strand
CTTGTCATTCTTCCCTTTAACTTCCAGCTGAGTCTCCATCTGGAGCCCAGAACCCACCACGCTTAATAATTATGCCTGGGCTGCTAAGACCCACTCGAGAAGGTGTCTAGGGTGAGGCACCTTTCGCTATTCGAGAGGGCGCCTGCGGCCTACGTAAGTGGTGCAAACTTCTTGTCTTGAAGTTTGATTGGTCTTCCGCGTAAACCAAGCTACTCAGTCTCTTTCTCCACCTAGTTTTCCTACTGAGCTCTCCTCATACTATCATTCTTGACATCTCTGATTAGCATATAAATAGTCGCCTAGGCCATCTCTCCTTCGAATACCCTGGATCAGTTAGGCCCGGTCCCAGGCAGGTGGCGACCGAACAGGGACCTCAGGAGGCAATACTCCAAGAGCTGAGCAGACACGAACCATGCAATCAGCAGGCAATAAGCATGGAGCTCAGCAGTGACGAATCATGCTGCTCAACTGGCAATAATCAAGCACGTGACCAGGCAGGAATCACGCAGCTCAGCTGG
>NW_011394536.1:0-548 GCF_000754665.1 Bison bison bison | reverse complement strand
GTGCATGACCAGGCACGTGATCAGTGTATGATCAGCACGTAATCAGTGCATTATAGCCTCGTGATCAGTTCATGATTAGTCACGTGATCTGTGCATGATCAGTCACGTGATCAGTTCATGATTAGTCACGTCATCTGTGCATGACCAGGCACGTGATCAGTGTATGATCAGCCACGTGATCAGTGCATGATCAGACACGTGATCAGGGCCTGTTGAGCTGCGTGATTACTCTCTGCTCATCTGCTTGACAATTGCCAGCTGAGCTTCACGATTCCTGCCTGTCATCTGCTTGACAATTGCCAGCTGTGCTGCATAATTCCTGCCTGCTCATCTTCTTGATTATTGCCAGCTGAGCAGCATGATTCCTCCCAGCTGAGTTCCATGATTACTGCCTGCTGACTGATTCCTGCCTACTCAGCTCTTTGTTCATTGCCTCCAGAGGCACATGATCAGTGTATGATAGCAAACATGATCAGCGCATGATCAGTCACATGATCAGCACCATTAAGTCACTGGATCACTACATGATAGTCATGTGATCAGTCCAT
>NW_011394535.1:0-600 GCF_000754665.1 Bison bison bison | reverse complement strand
CATAACATTGTATTTTTGAAATTCCAAACTCTATTCTAGATTTTTAAGTTTTGCTTTTTGGTATTAGTTATCAATTTTGTACCTATATTTTCTTTATAATTTTTGCGACCTTGTTTGTGTTTGTTCGTTTTTTCTCTCTTTTCCTTCTTCTTTTCTTTAACATCGTATTTCTAAAATTCCAAACTCTACTCTAGATTTTTAATTTTTGCTTTTATGTATTTGTTACCAATTTTGTACCTTTAAGAACCCAATCTTCAATACCCATTTTTCACTAAGGAACGAGATTACTGGCTTAACTGCTTTCTCTCCCTTTGGACTCTCCTTTTTCTCCACCAGGTCGCCTGTGTCTCCTCCCTAACCCCTCTCTACTCTACCCAACTCTGTGAATTTCTGTGTGTTCCAGACGGTGCAGAACACTTAGGGAACTGATTACTGGCTGGATCTGTCTCCCTCCTTTTCATTTCCCCCTTTTATCCTTCTGGCCACCTCTGTCTCCTTCCTCCGTCTTCTCTGTATAACTCCATGAACATCTCTGAGCGGTCCAGTTGTGGAGTGCACATAAGGAAGTGATTATTGGCTAGCCCACTCTCTCCTCTATTG
>NW_011394534.1:0-548 GCF_000754665.1 Bison bison bison | reverse complement strand
GATGGTAGGTGATGTGCCTGGCTACACATTGTGGTGTAGCTTCACGTTGCACCTACCTGCTCCTTAGAAATATCTGAGACGCTTAGTAACGTTGACTCCCTGGTCCCATTCCTGGAGATACTTATTCTGTGGGTATGGAGTAAGATCGGCAAAATCAACCAGAACTTTTCAAAATCAATCAGTACTTTTCAAAACTCTCTAGTACTCACTGTTTAATATGGACACCTTAAGCAGCCTGGGCAACACCTGGAGTTTGTGAGAAACTCAAGACTCTCAGGCCCCACTCACGACTGTTGGACAAGAATATGTTTTTACACAAGACACGTAGGGAAATCCTTAGATTCACTGAGGGTTACAAAGCACAGCCCAGGAGATTTGCAAGTGTGGCCCAAACTGAGAAGTTTGGATCCAGATCTCTGAGCTTTGCTTATACCCTAACTTCCTTTAGTATGAAGGACATCCAGAAGCCCCAGGACAGAGTGTGGAGGTCCTAGAATCTCTGAAGAGGGGTGGGGAGGATGAAGCTCCCTGCTCAAGCTACAACATCT
>NW_011394533.1:0-511 GCF_000754665.1 Bison bison bison | reverse complement strand
ATTTTTTTTGTTTTGTTTGGTTCTGATCTTGGGTGTGTGTGTGTGTGTGTGTGTGTGTGTGCGTGTGCGGGTGAGTGGGGGGGGGGCGCTACTATCACTGATAGGTATGTTCACCAATCTGTCGAATGCCAATATAAAAGTCAGTTCTTGGTTGCTGAAGGGAAATGTATGACTTGGTATTAAAAGAAGGTATGTGGAATGAAATCGCATTTTCTGAAGGCAAACGACGTCGTTCTTTCTTCCAGGTGGCAGTTTCAGGATGGGAGAAGCAAAGGAATGGGTACAGAATGGGATAAGGAGGTTGTAGGGAAAGTGGACCCCCAGAAAGAGTGTTGTGCCTAGCGCAAGGTTTCTTGAGAGGTTGAACTGCCTTTGCTAATGGATTTTAAGTTCTTTACCTCTTCCGTGATCTCTTCTAGGTTACCTAGAACAGAAATCTTTTGTAGCTTTGGCTAAGTGGAGAAGTATTATTGTTTCACGGTGACTTGTGTGATCCTACCTGACTGTTCTC
>NW_011394532.1:0-548 GCF_000754665.1 Bison bison bison | reverse complement strand
CTTTCCCAGCATCAGGGTCTTTTCCAATGAATCAGCTCTTTGCATCAGGTGGCCAAAGTATTGGAGCTTCAGCTTCCACATCAATCCTTCCAGTGAATATTCCAGACTGATTTCCTTTAGGATGGACTGGTTTGATCTCCTTGCAGTCCAAGGGACTTTCAAGAGTCTTCTCCAATACCACAGTTCAAAAGCATCAATTCTTTGGCACTCAGCTTTCTCTATAATCCATCCATATAATCTCACATCCATACATGACTACTAGAACAACCATAGCTTTGACTATATGGACCGTTGTCGGCAAAGTAATGTCTCGGCTTTTTAATACGCTGTCTAGGTTGGTCATAGCTTTTCTCCCAAGGAGCAAGCGTCTTTTAATTTCATGGCTGCAGTCACCATCTGCAGTGATTTTGGAGCTCAGTAAAATAAAGACTGCCACTTAAGAGGAAGTAAAGGGAAACTAAAAAATCTCTTGATGAAGGTGAAAGAGGAGTGAAAAAGCTGGCTTAAAACTCAACATTCAAAAAACTACTATCATGGCATTTGGTCCC
>NW_011394531.1:0-652 GCF_000754665.1 Bison bison bison | reverse complement strand
CTTGATGGGATTCCAGTGTGATATGGAAGCAAGAACATTCTGCAGGTGAGGAGACATCTGACCTTCTCCTGGGGCAGGAGTGTGGGCCACTGGTT
Source organism: Bison bison bison (assembly GCF_000754665.1). Taxonomy (NCBI): domain Eukaryota; kingdom Metazoa; phylum Chordata; class Mammalia; order Artiodactyla; family Bovidae; genus Bison; species Bison bison. Next base: position 557 of record NW_011394531.1, on the reverse strand, counting down.
GAGTAGATGTTGTCAATTTGATGCTACTTTATAAAGTTCTCCAGTGGCTAGATCCATCATCTCATTGAAGATTACAAGATAGAGATATTAGAACTCTAGGATTACTTCTTTATTAGTGAAAACTTTTCTATAAAGAACTTTCCCCCATCAGTTACTGGTTTACTTGTAATTCAGTCTGTGTAGGAAAGGGAGGATAAATTGCCAATTTTTTTCCCATTACCTGTTTTCAGAGTAATTACAATTGGGTGTCTCTTTGCTTCTATGTCTTTCCAGTAGAGAGTTAGGATGTATATATTTTTAAGGGGAAAATAGCCATGAGTTTATACTGTTATTTCCAATTCAAAATCAGTACCACCAGGCTTCTTTTCCTTTCATTTCATGCTTGTGTATCTTTTGTTTCATGTTTAAAATCTTTGTTCCTAATGACATCAACATAACTGTATATTCAGTTTTTCAGGCTGTGAGTGTGTATCAGATCAGATCAGATCAGTCGCTCAACTGTGTCCGACTCTTTGTGACCCCATGAATCGCAGCACGCCAGGCCTCCCTGTCCATCA
>NW_011394530.1:0-558 GCF_000754665.1 Bison bison bison | reverse complement strand
CGTCTCGAGGCCAGATTCCCCTACTATGACTTGAGAGCAATGACGCGCTCCTCTCGCCATTAGCAAGGGGAACCGACTTCCTTGGCGCGCCACGAGAGGCTCACTGACCTCGCCGTCGTACCTCGCGAGAAACCGCACACTGGGGCCGCCGCTCGAGAACAACCCCGAGCCTCCCCCGTCATCGCGACTTGAGGGCCTTCGTCTCCTGTATGGCCTAGAGACCAATCTCTCGACCTCTCTCCAAACGCCTCAGGAGGCTTGACTCCCTTTAGTCCACCCAGTGAGCTCCAAGAGATACCCGTCGCGACTCGAGAGCAGAGCGGGGTTCTTTGCTCTCACTCGAGATGGATGCCTGTCTCCCCGGGTGCGTCTGGAATGCAACCCCGAGATCCCTTTCGCCCCTGGAGAGGAACACTGGCTTCTGGACACAAGCCTAGATGAGGTCTATTGGCCCTGCAGTCACTCGAGAGCAATCCCCAGCTTTCCTTCGCAACTCGAATGGAAGATTGGACTTCCCTGGGCCAACACAAGAGGCATCCTGAATTCCCCGTCGTAACT
>NW_011394529.1:0-597 GCF_000754665.1 Bison bison bison | reverse complement strand
CTGCCTCAGCATTCCAGCCACAGATGCAAGGCTAGAAATCCTGTCTCTGAGGCTTCTTCTCCTGCTCTGACTAACAGGAGATCCAGAAACAATAGTCTAGCCAGCTGGCTGCAATGCTGGGGCAGGAAGAGCAGCAAAAATGAGAATAAAATCATCTCCCCCCAACCCCCAAGCCCACACTGATAATAACGATTAGACACCTTTTTGTTGACAACCTCATCTTACATTAAACAACATTTAAGAATCCTGGGTGTGATGGCCTATTTGCAGTGTGTAAATAGAACATGGGAAGAGGATGCTCAGATCTGACCTAGAAATTCGAGATGTAGGTGGAGAGACCTAACACCCCACTGGGGACTCACAGGCCAATTACCTTGAGTCTGGTAACTGGAATACAACTCCTAAAGGAAACTAGGTGTTTTGAACTAAGAAATAATATATGTATAGGTGAGGCTTCTTGCATTTTTCCTTTGTTTATTATAAGTCCTCAAAAGTTCATAGAAATTAAGGTTTTTCAGAGTGTGTGAGAGCTTTGGAGACAAAGGAAGAGAAGCAAAGGATAGGGCCTTTTCTTTCTTTTTTTTTTTTTTTTGGTTC
>NW_011394528.1:0-586 GCF_000754665.1 Bison bison bison | reverse complement strand
GGCATGGAACTCCGCTTGCCTTTCGAGGTGTTCCCGGGGAGACAGGCCACTTGTCGAGCGGTATTAGGAACCTGGGGATCTGTTCCCTACGATGCACGGGCGAGTCACTACCCCTTCGTGTTGACTTCATTCACAGGGTGGAGTTCGAAGAGGTGTCCGGGCATCGGGTTCTTATCAAGAGGGGACCGGGAAATCGGGGTCCTTCGGAATGTGGAACCACCCACGAGGCCACGTCTTGAATGTCGTCGTGAGACCGGCCTCATCCTGAGTTGCGACCGGAAGGTCGGGAACCCCTTCCCGACAAAGCAGAGGAGTCGACCCTCCTGTCCAGATCAGGAGGGTAGAAGAGGCTCAGAGGAAGTGGTGCCGGAAAACTTCGGTGTTCCTCTCGAGGGAGACCGGGATGTCGGGGCACTTTGTGGGTCGCATCAAGGGTGACAAGTACCGTTTCGAACTCGAATTCCTAAAGTGGGACTTCTCCTGAAATGCTGTAGCGGAACAGGGCTACATCTTGCGATGACGGGGGAACCACGTGGTTTTTCTCGAGGTGTAGCAGGATTCTCGAGTTACGACGGGGAATTCAGGA
>NW_011394527.1:0-508 GCF_000754665.1 Bison bison bison | reverse complement strand
TCACGTAATGTTGAAGCCTGGCTTGGAGAATTTTGAGCATTACTTTACTAGTGTGTGAGATGAGTGTGATTGTGCGGTAGTTTGAGCATTCTTTGGCATTGCCTTTCTTTGGGATTGGAATGAAAACTGACCTTTTCCAGTTGAACTGAAGTTGAACGGTTCTATGAAGACCTACAAGACCTTTTAGAACTAACACCCCAAAAGATGTCCTTTTCATTATAGCGGACTGGAATGCAAAAGTAGGAAGTCAAGAAACACCTGAAGTAACAGGCAAATTTGGCCTTGGAATACGGAATGAAGCAGGGCGAAGACTAATAGAGTTTTGCCAAGAAAATGCCCGGTCATAGCAAACACCCTCTTCCAACAACACAAGAGAAGACTCTACGCATGGACATCACCAGATGGTTAACACCGAAATCAGATTGACTATATTCTTTGCAGCCAAAGATGGAGAAGCTCTATACAGTCAACAAAAACAAGACCAGGAGCTGACTGTGGCTCAGATCAT
>NW_011394526.1:0-581 GCF_000754665.1 Bison bison bison | reverse complement strand
CTCGTCTCGTCTGACACGTTTTCTTTCCTGTGCGACCCTGTCTGGCTCCCCGGGCACCACTTCCCGTCGTTCTTCTCGTCTCGTCTCACCGCCCTCGTCTCCTGGAAATCATTCTCTGGGTCTCCGCTCTGTTCCCTAAGGACTCTGTCATCCCTCCCTCCACTCATCTGGGGATCGACTGGCACCTAGGCAACCCCGGTCCGTCGACAACCGTGGTTCCGTGTCTATCGAATGACATGCCGACCGCAGGGGGCTCGTGGACGCGTACGAGCCGTGGAAAGCTGGCACCGGGGAATCATCCCGAGGACACACCCTCCGGTTCCACGGTGCTCACGGGAGCGTTTGGGTCGTTCGCCGTCGTCGCCGTATTCCCTAAGACGTACGCAGTCGCGTGGATTCAAACGGCGTCTATTGGGAAAGCACGGATCGCTCCCCGGATCACCGGAGAAGGCCACGGCAACCCACTCCAGTCCTCTCGCCTGGAAACTCCCATGGGCGGAGGAGCCCGGTAGGCCGCGGCCCACGGGGTCGGGAAGAGTCGAACACGACCGAGCGACTTCCCTTTCCCTTTTCCCTTCCAC
>NW_011394525.1:0-565 GCF_000754665.1 Bison bison bison | reverse complement strand
GGTTGCATTCCAGACGCCCCCGGGGAGACAGGCATTCATCTCGAGTGGAAGCAAAGAACCCCGCTCTGCTCTCGAGTCGCAACGGCTATCTCTTGGAGCTCACTGGGTGGACTAAAGGGAGTCAAGCCTCCTGAGGCGTTTGGAGAGAGGTCGCGAGGCTGCCTCGAGGCCATGCAGGAGACGAAGGCCCTCATCTCCGCGATGACGGGGGAGTCTCGGGGTGGTTCTCGAGCGGCGGCCCCAGGGTGCGGTTTCTCACGAGGTACGACGGCGAGGTCAGTGAGCCTCTCTTGGTTTCGCCCAGGGAAGTCGGGGTCTCCCATGCGAGTGGCGAGGGGGAGCGCGTCATTGCTCTCGAGTCATGGTAGGGGAACCTGGCCTCGAGACGTGTTGAAGAAGGTCTCTCGCGGTCTTTCTCGGGTTGAGGCAGGAAACCCTGGCTTCCCTCGACTTGTGCAGGTGACCTCAGGGGGCTTCTCATGGTGGCTCTGAGCAGTCAGGGAAACTGGAGGTGGTGGGGGGGGCCTCTCGGGACTCCACGGGGTTTGGTGCATTGGAAGAGGGC
>NW_011394524.1:0-596 GCF_000754665.1 Bison bison bison | reverse complement strand
CCTGATCAGCCACGTCATCAGTGCATGCGCAGTCACGTCATCAGTGCATGATAGCCACGTGATCAGTGCATGCTCAGTCACGTGATCTGTACTTGATCAGCCACGTGAACAGTGCCTGCAGAGTCACGTGATCAGGGCCTGCTGAGCTGCGTGATTCCTGCCGGCTCATCTGTATGACAATTGCCAGTTGAGCTGCGTGTTTCCTGTCGGCTCATCTGCTTGACAATTGCCAGCTGAGCTGCGTGATTCCTGCCTGGTCACGTGCTTGATTATTGCCAGTTGAGCAGCATGATTCTTCACTGCTGAGCTCCATGCTTATTGCCTGCTGATTGCGTGGTTCGTGTCTGCTCAGCTCTTTGAAAATTGCCTCCTGATGTCCTTGTTCGGTCGCCACCTGCCGGGGACCAGCCCCAACTGATCCAGGGTATTCGAAGGAGAGATGACCTAGGCGACTATTTATATGCTAATCAGAGATGTCAAGAATAATAGTATGAGGAGAGCTCAGTAGGAAAATTCGGTGGAGAAAAGAGACTGAGTAGCTTGGTTTACGCGGAAGACCAATCAAACTTCAAGACAAGAAGTTTGCACCACTTACG
>NW_011394523.1:0-600 GCF_000754665.1 Bison bison bison | reverse complement strand
TAAAACTTCAAGAGAAGAAGTTTGCAAAACTTACGTAGGCCGCAGGCGCCCTCTCGAAAAGCGGAAGGTGCCTCACCCTGGACACCTTCTCGAGTGGGTCCTAGCAGCCCAGGCAGAATTAGTAAGCGTGGTAGGTTCCGCGCTCCAGATGGAGACTCAGCTGGAAGTTCAAGGGAAGAATGACAAGGAACTTTAGGAATTGTTGCTGTAAGTTAACTCTTTGACAGAGAGAGAGAGATGGTGGTGGGGGACAGACCCCAGTGAAATCAGAGGTGAGAGCACAAAGCAATAAAGTAGGCAGACTCTGGTTATTCTGGGGGGGAGATGCTCGAGAATATCCGGGTGGACTCCTGAGGCTCAGTCCCACGTTTGCGTATGCCGATCCTCCTTCCTCATGACCTTTGTCCAGAGTGGAATGCCTCACCGGCTCCTGGCGCATGATCAGGGCATGCTCAGTCACGATATCAGTGCATGATCAGCCACGTGATCACTGAGTGCACAGTCCCATGATCAGCGCCTGTCAGTCACTGATCACTGCCTGATAAACAGGTGATCAGTGCCTGATGAGCCACGTGATCAGTGCCCGATCAGCCACGTCAT
>NW_011394522.1:0-558 GCF_000754665.1 Bison bison bison | reverse complement strand
TTTTTTTTTTAATTTTTGGTTAAGTCTGTAGATAACATCCTTTCTTGAAGATTATTAATTATATATACAAATACCCTCTGTGAAAGTGTACACTTCAAAGAAGTCAGAGATCTAAGGCAGAAGTAAATAAACTGTTTCTGTAAGGGGCCAGAAAATAACTATTATTGGCTTTTCAGGCCAGAAGGTCTCTGTCACAAAAACTTGATCTTGCCTTTTTAAGCCAAAAGCAGATGTAGGCAACATATGAACTAATCGTAGCTGTGTTGCAGTAAAACTTTTTTACAGAAACAGGCTATGCACTAAGTTTGGCCCACAGGCTGTGGTTTGTTGACTCTTAATCTAAGTTAGTAAAAGACTCCTGTATGTTGTAGAATTTTGTGAGAAAGTCTCAAGTTCAGATTTTAATTGGCTTGACTTTTCAATTTTTCCTTTTTCTTTACATATATATTATAGCTTGCTGTGACTCTATAGAAAGGAAACAACTTGTAAATGAAGATGACACATGGAAAGTTCAAACTATGGATCATTTGCTGTGCTCAGTCGTTCAGTTACGTCTGA
>NW_011394521.1:0-616 GCF_000754665.1 Bison bison bison | reverse complement strand
ACATGATCAGTGCATGCTCAGTCCGATATCAGTGCCTGCTCAGCCACGGGGATCCCTGACGGCACAGTCACGTGATCAGCGCCTCTGAGTCACGTGATCACGGTATGATAAACACGTGGTCAGTGAACGACCAGCCACGTGATCACTGCATGCGCGGTCAGGTGTCAGTTCCTGATCAGCCACCTGTATCAGTGCGTGCACAGTCCCCTGATCAGCGCCTGTCAGTCACTGATCACTGCCTAGATAAACACGTGATCAGTGCCCGAACAGCCACGTCATCAGTGCATTCGCAGTCACGTGATCAGTGCATGATAGCCACGTGATCAGTGCGTGCACAGTCCCATGATCAGGGTTTGTCAGTCACTGATCATTGCCTGATAAACACGTGATCAGTGCATGATGAGCTATGTGATCAGTGCCCGATCAGTCACGTCATCAGTGCATGATAGCCACGTGATCGGTGCATGCTCAGTCACGTGATCTGGACTTGATCAGCCACGTGATCAGTGCCTGCAGAGTCACGTGATCACGGCCGGCTGAGCTGCGTGATTCCTGCCGGCTCATCTGCATGACAATTGCCATCTGAGCTGCGTGATTCCTGTCGGCTCATCTGCTT
>NW_011394520.1:0-604 GCF_000754665.1 Bison bison bison | reverse complement strand
ATCCCAGGGTCACTGCAGACTTGGGACAGGAGAGTCAGGCCTCGTCTTGGGTTGAGGCATGGAACTCCGCTTGCCTCTTAAGGTGTTCCCGGGGAGACAGGCCACTTGTCGAGTGATATTTGGAACCTGGGTTTTTTTCCCGACGATGCACGGGCGAGTCACTACCCCTTCGTGTTGACTTCATTCACAGGGTGGAGTTCGAAGAGGTGTCCGGGCATCGGGTTCTTATCAAGAGGGGACCGGGAAATCGGGGTCCTTCGGAATGTGGAACCACCCACGAGGCCACGTCTGGTATGTCGTCGTGAGACCGACCTCATCCTGACGTGCGACCGGAAGGTCAGGAACCCCTTCCACACAAAGCAGAGGAGTCGACCCTCCTGTCCAGATCAGGAGGGTAGAAGAGGCTCAGAGGAAGTGGTGCCGGAAAACTTCGGTGTTCCTCTCGAGGGAGACCAGGATGTCGAGGCACTTTGTGGGTCGCATCAAGGGTGACAAGTACCGTTTCGAGCTCCAATTCCAAAAGTGGAACTTCTCCTGAAACGCTGTAGCGGCACAGGGCTACATCTTGCGATGACGGGGGAACCACGTGGTTTTTCTCGAGGTG
>NW_011394519.1:0-500 GCF_000754665.1 Bison bison bison | reverse complement strand
ACCGAGGTTTTCCGGCACCACTTCCTCTGAGCCCCTTCTACCCTCCTGATCTCGACAGGAGGGTCGACTCCCCTGCTTTGTCTGGAAGGGGTTCCGACCTTCCGGTCGCACCTCAGGATGAGGCCGGTCTCACGACGACATTCCAGACGTGGCTTCGTGGGTGCTTCCACTTTGCGAAGCACCCCGATTTCCCGGTCCCCTCTTGGTAAGGACCCGATGCACGGACACCTCTCCGAACTCCACCCTGTGAATGAAGTCAACACGAAGGGGCAGTGACTCGCCCGTGCATCGTCCGGAAAAACCCCCAGGTTCCAAATACAGCTCGACAAGTGGCCTCTCTACCCAGGGACACCTCGAGAGGCAAGCGGAGTTCCATGCCCCAACCCAAGACGAGGCCTGACTCTCCTCTGCCCAGTGTGCAGGGACCCTGCGTTCCGAGTCTGAAATCAGAGGAACCCTGAGGTTCCTGTCTCAACTGGAGATGAGGCCCTCTTCCAATG
>NW_011394518.1:0-531 GCF_000754665.1 Bison bison bison | reverse complement strand
GGGGGCCTCTCGGGACTCCACGGGGTTTGGTGCATTGGAAGAGGGCCTCATCTCCAGTTGAGGCACGAACCACATGGTTGCTCTGATTTCAGACTCCGATCGCAGGGTCCCTGCAGACTGGGGACAGGAGAGTCAGGCCTCGTCTTGGGTTGAGGCATGGAACTCCGCTTGCCTCTCGAGGTGTCCCCGGGGAGAGAGGCCACTTGTCGAGCTGTATTTGGAACCTGGGTTTTTTTTCCGGACGATGCACGGGCGAGTCACTGCCCCTTCGTGTTGACTTCATTCACAGGGTGGAGTTCGGAGAGGTGTCCGGGCATCGTGTTCTTACCAATTGGGACCGGGAAATCGGGTTGCTTCGCAATGTGGAAGCACCCACGAGGCCACGTCTGGAATGTCGTCGTGAGACCGGCCTCATCCTGAGATGCGACCGGAAGGTCGGGAACCCCTTCCAGACAAAGCAGGGGAGTCGACCCTCCTGTCGAGATCAGGAGGGTAGAAGGGGCTCAGAGGAAGTGGTGCCGGAAAACTTCG
>NW_011394517.1:0-609 GCF_000754665.1 Bison bison bison | reverse complement strand
TGGACACAAGCCTAGATGAGATCTATTGGCCCTGCAATCACTCGAGAGCAATCCCCAGCTTTCCTTCGGAACTGAAATGGAAGATTGGACTTTCCTAGGCCAACACAAGAGGCATCCTGAATTCCCCGTCGTAACTCGAGAATCCCGCCGCAACTCGAGAAAACCACGTGGTTCCCCCGTCATCGCAAGATGAAGCCCTTTCCCGCTACAGCGTCTCAGGAGAAGTCCCACGTTAGGAATTGGAGGTCGAAACGGTACTTGGCACCCTTGATGCGCCCCACCAAGTTCCCCGGCATCACGGTTTCCCTGGAGAGGAACACCGAGGTTTTCCGGCACCACTTCCTCTGAGACCCTTCGACCCTCCTGATCTCGACAGGAGGGTCGACTCCCCTGCTTTGTCTGGAAGGGGTTCCCGACCTTCCGGTCGCACCTCAGGATGAGGCCGGTCTCACGAAGACATTCCAGACGTGGCCTCGTGGGTGCTTCCACGTTGCGAAGCACCCCGATTTCCCGGTCCCCTCTTGGTAAGAACCCGATGCCCGGACACCTCTCCGAACTCCACCCGGTGAATGAAGTCAACACGAAGGGGCAGTGACTCGCCCGTGCGTC
>NW_011394516.1:0-567 GCF_000754665.1 Bison bison bison | reverse complement strand
CACATCCACCTGCCTCTAGGCGGGAGGACAGCTCCAGGGAAGGCCCGGTCTGGCAGGCGCTTTCTGGGCACAAACGGAGCAACACTCTGGCTGTGGAGCTGCCTCCCCAAGCCAGGGGCTCCGGGACCCTGATTCCCTCCGTGCGGCGCTCAGTCAGGGCGTGGAAGCACCAGCTTGGGAATGCAGCCTGGGGCGCTTCCTTTCCCTCGGAAAGAGCTCTCCCTGCGGGAGGCTTTGGCAGTGTGCACACCCCCAGCCCCTAAGCCCTCTGCAAGGACGCCTGGCTCCTAGGTCCGAAGGGAAGGCGAGAGCTGAGCTGAGGCACCAGTCAGGCACCAGTCACGTCTCCCACACTCCCGCAGCCCTGCTCCTTCCCGGGCGCGAACGCTAGAAGCTGGGCAGGGCTTGGGGAGGCTCGCCCAGCCCAGAGCAGCCTCTCGGCCGGGGCTCTGTGCTATCGCGCCTGGGCGCAGAGCTGGAGCTCCGCCCGTGTGGAAGCTCAGTCGGTCCTTCCCAGTACAGGCTTGCAAGCACCGCCGGCAGCCAGCCTCTTCTCTCCCGCGTTCC
>NW_011394515.1:0-895 GCF_000754665.1 Bison bison bison | reverse complement strand
CCCTGCGACACCTGCCGGCTCAACTGCTTGATAATCGACAGCTGAGCCACACGACACCTGCCCGCTTATGTGCTTGATAATGGCCCGCTGAGCCACACGACACCTGCCCGCTCATCTGCCTGATAATCGCCAGCTGAGCCACACGACACCTGCCCGCTCATCTGCCTGATAATCGCCAGCTAGCCAGGTGACACCTCCCCGCTCATCTGCCTTATAATCGCCAGCTGAGCCGCGCGGCACCTGCCCGCTCATCTGCCTGATAATCGGCAGCTTAGCCTCGCAACACCTGCCCGCTCATCTGCCTTATAATCACCAGCTTAGTCGGGTGACACCTGCCCGCTCATCTGCTTGATAATCGGCAGCTGAGCCGCGGGACACCTGCCCTCTCATCTGCTTGATAATCGCCAGTTGAGCCGCGCATCACTTGCCCGCTCATCTGCCTGATAATCGCCAGCTTATCCTCGCGACACCTTCCCGCTCATCTGCCTTATAATAGCCAGCATAGCAGGGTGACACCTGTCCACTCATCTGCCTGATAATCGCCAGCTGAGCCACCCAACACCTGCCCGCTCATCTGCTTGATAATCGCCAGCTGAGCCTCGTGACAGCTGCCCGCTCATCTGCCGATAATCGCCAGCTTAGCCAGGTGACACCTGTACGCTCCTCTGCCTGATAATCGCCCGCTGAGCCATGCGTCACCTGCCCGCTCATCTGCCTGATAATCGCCAGCTGAGCCGCGGGGCACCTGCCCGCTCATCTGCTTGATAATCACCAGATTAGCCCCCCGAAACCTGCCCGCTCCTCTGCTTGATAATCGCCAGCTGAGCCACCCAACACCTGCCCGCTCATCTGCTTGATAATCGCCAGCTGAGCCGCACGACACCTGCCTGCCAGT
>NW_011394514.1:0-521 GCF_000754665.1 Bison bison bison | reverse complement strand
CTCCAGGGGATCTTCTCAACCCAGGGATCAAACCCAGGTCTCCCACATTGCAGGCAGATTCTTTACCAGCTGAACCAATTAATCAATTTACCCTGCCTTTAACTACAATGCCAAAATAGATACACTTTGACCAAATTCCTTATTACCATCTTGCTAAGCCCAAAGCTTGGCAACCTGCATGCAACAGGTCTTTCCAATTTGCCTTTTATTCAGTTTCATCTCTGGATTTGTCCTGCTTCTCTCCCCTTCCATTGCTCTGCCCTATAAAAGGCTCCATTCCCCATGCTTTGCTTACTGCAACAGCCTGTGAGACCCCTGGCTTTTAAGTTTTCTCTGACTTTTCTTCATGTTGCACTCTGGTCATCTTCCCCAGCTATCATTTTGAAAATCAGTTCATTCTCCTTTTTTTCACAGAATGAGAATGACTCCCAGTTTCTTACATCATCAGAGCCTCTGTGTGACAACCCTGTTGCTCTAACTTCACTCATTGCATCAACTACCAACTTCAGGCTCATACCTGG
>NW_011394513.1:4738-5423 GCF_000754665.1 Bison bison bison | reverse complement strand
ATGTAAAATGGTGTATTAAGTATGGATATTTTGACATCTAGTCACATGGCTGTAGGAAACATGGCCTTGGATTGTTGTTCAAACTTCTGGGGGCTCCTGTGATTCTTAAGCATTTTGTGCTACAGTCATTTCATGCTTACTTTCATGTGAGTGCCACTTTTATTTCAGTAAATTCCCCATTGTTTCAGGTTGCCAGAGAATGTTGGTTTTGATGAACTAGAGAAAGTAAGCAGCTCACTTAGTCAGGTGAAGAGGCAAAGATTTCTCCTAACTCACCTGTACTCACTGGTTCCTCTGGTCCCCTCTGACCTCTGCCATCATCAAATCTTTCTTTCTACAGCCCCCGTGCACTCAATTCCAGAAGACCCTCATGGTATTGAGAATTCTATTGACAACCATATCACTGTCCCCTGTGGTATACATAACCACTTCCAGGTTTGAAGTCAAATGCGAATCTGGGTGGGCTTCCAAGGTGGTGATAAAGAATGCAGTAAAGAACACAGGAGACATGAAACAAAGGTTTCATCCCTGGGTTGGGAAGATCCCATGGAGAAGAGAATGGCTACCCACTCCAGTATTCTTTCCTGGGAAAGTCCATGGAAAAGCAGTCTGGGGGCTACAGCCTATTGGGTTGCAAGAGTTGGAGATGACTTAGAGACTAAACCACCATGGCTAATTCACATTG
>NW_011394513.1:0-568 GCF_000754665.1 Bison bison bison | reverse complement strand
ACTGGATGAAATTTGGTTGAGCCTGGTCTTTCTCAGAAGTCCCATCTCCCTACGTTTCCTAACCCTGAAGTTATAGAATATAATAACAGTTAAATGTCCTTCAAAAAAAATCTATCTGTTTCTAATTGTATGTCTTGATTCCTCTAATCAGAGTTTAGGAAATGTTTTCTTCATGGAGTCATAAAATGGCAGTTTGAAAATTGATAAAAGTTTAGAAAAGTTATCTGTTGTTAATTGCCTGAGATGTAAAGGAAAAGTCACTGAAGTCTTTTTGGACAATCCTTACCATCCCCAGTATGAGTTATTTATTCCTAGGTCTATAGAAAGCTCAGGGAAAATTCTGGTGTTTGGGATGGGCAACTTCACTCAAGAAGGTTTCAAATATTGTGCTCCAGGAAATTATGCACAATGGAACACAGATAAACTTTGTTTTTCTTGAAAAGACGACAGGAAGCCATAGAAGAAAATTCCAAGATGAAAGAAAGATATCCCTAACTTTTAAGCACTGCTGCTACTGCTAAGTCACTTCAGTCGTGTCCGACTCTGTGTGACCCCATAGACGGCAGCC
>NW_011394512.1:0-562 GCF_000754665.1 Bison bison bison | reverse complement strand
TGTCCCCAGTCTGCAGGGACCCTGCGATCGGAGTCTGAAATCACGAGGAACCCTGAGATTCCTGCCTCAACTGGAGATCGAGGCCCTCTTCCAATGCACCAAACCCCGTCGGAGTCCCGACGAGGCCCCCCCCCCACCTCCAGTTTCCCTGACTTCTCAGAGCCACCATGAGAAGCCCCCTGAGGTCACCTGCACAAGTCGAGGGAAGCCAGGGTTTCCTGCCTCAACCCGAGAAAGACCTCGAGAGACCTTCTTCAACACGTCTCGAGGCCAGGTTCCCCTCCCATGACTCGAGAGCAATGACGCGCTCCCCCTCGCCACTCGCACGGAGACCCGACTTCCCTGGCGCCCCACGAGAGGCTCACTGACCTCGCCGTCGTGCCTCGTGAGAAACCGCACCCTGGGGCCGCCGCTCGAGAACCACCCCGAGACTCCCCCGTCATCGCGGAGATGAGGGCCTTCGTCTCCTGCATGGACTAGAGGCCAACCTCGCGACTTCTCTCCAAACGCCTCAGGAGGCTTGACTCCCTTTAGTCCACCCAGTGAGCTCCAAGAGATACCC
>NW_011394511.1:0-1024 GCF_000754665.1 Bison bison bison | reverse complement strand
TGATCAGTGCATGATCTGTCATGTGATCAATGTATGATATCCACGTGACCAGTGCATCCCCAGTCACGTGATCAGTGCTTTATATCTACGTGATCAGTGCATGTTCAGGCACGTGATCAATGCATGATAGACACATGATCAGTGCATGAGCAGTTACGTGATCAGTGCATGATAGCCACGTGATCAGTGCTTGAGCAGTTACGTGATCAGTGCATAATCATCCACGTGATCACTGCATGATAGCCACGTGATCTGTGCATGATCAGTTAATTGATCATTGTATGAGCAGCCACATGATCAGTGCGTGATAGGCACGTGATCAGTGCATGATCAGTCACGTGATCAGTGTATGATGAGCGACGTGTTCAGTGCATGATAGCCAAGTGATCAGTGCATGATAGCTACGTGATCAGTGCATATAGCCACCTAATCAGTGCATGATCAGTCACTTGATCAGTGCATGATCTGTCACGTGATCAGTGTATGATATCCACGTGACAAGTGCATCCCCAGTCACGTGATCAGTGCTTTATATCTACGTGATCAGTGCATGTTCAGGCACGTGATCAATGCATGATAGACACATGATCAGGGCATGAGCAGTTACGTGATCAGTGCATGATAGTCACGTGATCTGTGTATGACCAATCACGTGATCAATGCATGATAGCCACGTGATCAGTGCATGATCAGTCACGTGATCAGTGCATGATCAGGCACGTGATCAGTGCATGATAGCCACGTGATCAGTGCATGATAGCTACCTAATCAGTGCATGATCAGTCACTTGATCAGTGCATGATCTGTCACGTGATCAGTGTATGATATCCACGTGACCAGTGCATCCCCAGTCACGTGATCAGTGCTTTATATCTACGTGATCAGTGCATGTTCAGGCACGTGATCAATGCATGATAGACACATGATCAGTGCATGTTCAGGCACGTGATCAGTGCATGATAGCCACGTGATCAGTGCATGAGCAGTTACGTGATCAGTGCATAATCATCCAGGTGATCACTGC
>NW_011394510.1:0-527 GCF_000754665.1 Bison bison bison | reverse complement strand
ATAAGGGTGGTGTCATCTGCATATCTGAGGTTATTGATATTTCTCCCAGCAATCTTGATTCCAGCTGTGCTTCCTCCAGCCCAGTGTTTCTCATGATGTACTCTGCATATAAGTTAAATAAACAGGGTGACAATATACAGCCTTGACGTACTCCTTTTCCTATTTGGAACCAGTCTGTTGTTCCATGTCCAGTTCTAACCGTTGCTTCCTGACCTGCATACAGATATCTCAAGAGGCAGGTCAGGTGGTCTGGTATTCCCATCTCTTTCAGAATTTCCCACAGTTTATTGTGATCCACACAGTCAAAGGCTTTGGCATAGTCAATAAAGCAGAAATAGATGTTTTCTGGAACTCTCTTGCTTTTTCCATGATCCAGCGGATGTTGGCAATTTGATCTCCGGTTCCTCTGTCTTTTCTAAAACCAACTTGAACAACTGGAGGTTCACAGTTCACATATTGCTGAAGCCTGGCTTGGAGAATTTTGAGCATTACTTTACTAGCGTGTGAGATGAGTGCAATTGTGCGGT
>NW_011394509.1:0-528 GCF_000754665.1 Bison bison bison | reverse complement strand
GGACTGCAAGGAGATCAACCAGTCCATCTGAAGGAGATCAGCCTGGGATTCTTTGAGGAATGATGCTAAAGCTGAAACTCCAGTACTTTGGCCACCTCATGCGAAGAGTTGACTCATTGGAAAAGACTCAGATACTGGGAGGGATTGGGGGCAGGAGGAGAAGGGGACGACAGAGGATGAGATGGCTGGATGGCATCACTGACTCGATGGACGTGAGTCTGAGTGAACTCCAGGAGTTGGTGATGGACAGGGAGGCCTGGCGTGCTGCGATTCATGGGGTCACAAAGAGTTGGACACGACTGAGCGACTGATCTGATCTGATCTGATGTTCCTTGAAACAAAATTCAAACAATACTTAAGTGTAGAGAATAAAAAGTTAAACCCTTCTTAACCCACTGACTGAGCCAGTCCCACACCCAAAGTGTAACACTATAACAAGACTGATGTATTTTCTTCCTGAATTTTTCTTGTGTGTGTGTGTATGTTCAGTCACTCAGACATGTCTGACTCTGTGACTCTATGGACTGT
>NW_011394508.1:0-502 GCF_000754665.1 Bison bison bison | reverse complement strand
GAATCCCATGGACAGAGGAGCCTGGCAGGCTACTCCAGGTTCCAAAGAGTCAGACACGACTAAAGAGACTCAGCACTCACCAGCTTCCTAAATGGTCCAACCACCTTGCCCCCTGAGCCTCTACTCTCTCCCCGAAACAGTAGCACCAAAGACAATAGCAACCATCTGAAGCAGACCATAGGCCTCTGCCGTGATGGCCTCCGCTGCCCTCGGACAAAATCCAAGCCTGCAGCCCGGGCTTCCCTCCCAGACGCCTTGTCATCCAGGCCCCTCCCCTCAGAGCCGCCGAGCCTACCTGCTTCCCCGTCAAGTCCTGCTTCCCCGTCAAGTCCTGCATTCCCGAATCACTGGGGGCTCAGTGTACAACCCTCCCCGCCCCCCCTCAGAGAGTGGGTATGCAGCCTTCCAGTCTAAAGAGGATGGTTTAATCATGAAGGTTTAATAAAATGATTGCTTATTCACATACCTCCCGGGCGCCTTCATAACGTTTACCACCCCCCAT
>NW_011394507.1:0-769 GCF_000754665.1 Bison bison bison | reverse complement strand
CAGGAATACTGAAGTGGGTTGCCGTACTCTTCTCCAGGGGGGCGTCTACCAGATCCAGGGATTGAACCCACAAGTCCTGCATTACAGACGGGTTGTTTACCAACTGAGCCACCAGGAAAACCCTATTTTATGTACAGTATGTACATAATGTACTATGAATTTGGTTTTAAAAGCTTTCTTTTTCTCTCCCTGTGTGAGGTCAGAAAATACTTCTGATAGAATTTTTTAGCTAAAAAAAATTAGCTGTTTTGATGCCATGTGGGCTTTGTTTTGAACAAATGAGCATGATGACTGTTTCTATCCTGCTTTCTCTGAAACAATTTCCCTTGCAAGAGGGAACTGGGGAAGATCATTTGGAATAAGCATGAGAGCTTTTATATTGGTATTGTCTGATTTTGTGTGACAAGGAGGTTCACAAAACATCAAAGAGGGAAGAGAAGTTAGAAATTCGTGATTCTAACTTCATTTTACAGATGAGGGCCCTGAAACCTGGACATGGTGAGCACTTGACTTTGTCACTGACATAGTTAGCTCTTCCTCCTATCTTTCTCTCCACTAGATCATGAACCTCCTGAGAACAGACACTGTTTTACTTATCCTTATGACACCTTGTGCTGGGGTGTGCTGGGGGCTTCCAGGCAGTAGACACTCAATAAATATTTATTGAATGAATATGTTAAATGAATTGTTAGTCAAGATGAATTTTATAGGCCACTATACTCAGACATTGAAGTGGTATAACGATTTTGGTATAACTCAGGTTCCTCTC
>NW_011394506.1:0-535 GCF_000754665.1 Bison bison bison | reverse complement strand
GAGACCTCTTCAACACGTCTCGAGGCCACGATTCCCCTACCATGGCTCGGGAGCACGTGACGCGCTCCCCCCTCGCCACTCGCATGGAGACCCGACTTCCCTGGCGCCCCACGAGAGGCTCACTGACCTCGCCGTCGTACCTCGGGAGAAACCGCACACTGGGGCCGCCGCTCGAGAACAACCCCGAGATTCCCCCGTCATCGAGAGATGAGGGCCTTCGTCTCCTGCATGGCCTAGAGACCAATCTCGCGACCTCTCTCCGAACGCCTCAGGAGGCTTGACTCCCTTGAGTCCACCCAGTGAGCTCCAAGAGATACCCGTCGCGATTCGAGAGCAGAGCGGGGTTCTTTGCTTCCACTCGAGATGAATGCCTGTCTCCCCGGGTGCGTCTGGAATGCAACCCCGAGATCCCTGTCGCCCCTGGAAAGGAACATTGGCTTGTGGACACAAGCCTAGATGAGGTCTCTTGGCCCTGCAGTCACTCGAGAGCAATCCCCAGCTTTCCTTCGCAACTCGAATGGAAGATTGGACTTCC
>NW_011394505.1:0-613 GCF_000754665.1 Bison bison bison | reverse complement strand
ATTGAATATCCAGATGTTGGATTGACTGCTTGAAATATGGAATTCCTATCTTTCAAATATTAAAATCAAGGGCACTATTCCTAAATGAAATATAAATTCTCTATATATCACATATAAGAATTTTGGTGTAGATTTTCCTATAAGAGTCTCTAAATTTCACATAGGAAAACATAGGTGTCAATTCTATTTGAAAGTTGCTATTCTCTATAATTCACTTTTGAAATTCAGGATGATTATGCTTCCTACTGCACATGTGGAATTCCTTAATTTTGTATGAAAATTTGAATGCAGATTTTCATAGATGAACAATGCAAATTTCTGTATTTCAAATTTTTACCACTGAAGCTATCACGGAACTTTAATAGTTTAGGAAAACATCTAAGATTTTCTAAAATTACCACCCAAAAGAAATGCCCTTTTCATGATAGCTGACTGTGATGTAAAACAGGAAGTCAGGAGATACATGGGTAACAGGCAAGTTTGGACTTGGGTACAAATGATGCAGAACAAAGGCTAAATGCAGTTTTTCAAATACAAAGGTTAAACATAGAAAGACGACAGTGTTGCTGGTCTCCAAAAATCATTGGGGACAGTGATTACAGCCACGAAAATA
>NW_011394504.1:0-539 GCF_000754665.1 Bison bison bison | reverse complement strand
TGATCGGGCACTGATCACGTGTTTATCAGGCAGTGATCAGTGACTGACAGGCGCTGACCATGGGACTGTCCACGCACTGATCACGTGGCTCTCTTGCACTGATCACGTGACTGCGCATGCACTGATGACGGGGCTGATCGGGCACTGATCACGTGTATATCAGGCAGTGATCAGTGACTGACAGGCGCTGATCATTGGACTGTGCACGCACTGATCACGTGGCTGATCAGGAACTGACCACCTGACTGCGCATGCAGTGATCACGTGGCTGGTCGTTCACTGATCACGTGTTTATCCTATGGTGATCACATGACTGAGAGGCGCTGATCACGTGACTGTGCCGTCAGTGATCACGTTGCTGATCATGCACTGATATCGTGACTGAGCATGCACTCATCATGTGCCGGGAGCCGGGGAGGCATTCCACTCTGGACAAAGGTCATGAGGAAGGAGGCTCGACATACGCAAATGCGGGATCGAGCCTCACGAGTCCACCCGGGTAATCTCGAGCAACTCTCCCCCAAAATAACCAGAGTCTG
>NW_011394503.1:0-511 GCF_000754665.1 Bison bison bison | reverse complement strand
GTTATTGATATTTCTCCCAGCAATCTTGATTCCAGCTTGCACTTCTTCCAGTCCAGCATTTCTCATGATGTACTCCTCTGCATATAAGTTAAATAAGCAGAGTGACAATATACAGCCTTGACGTACTCCTTTTCCTATTTGGAACCAGTCTGTTGTTCCATGTCCAGTTCTAACTGTTACTTCCTGACCTGCATACAGATTTCTCAAGAGGCAGATCAGGTGGTCTGGTATTCCCATCTCTTGAAGAATTTTCCACAGTTTATTGTGATCTACACAGTCAAAGGCTTTGGCATAGTCAATAAAGCAGAAATAGATGTTTTTCTGGAACTCTCTTGCTTTTTCCATGATCCAGCGGATGTTGGCAATTTGATCTCTGGTTCCTCTGCCTTTTCTAAAACCAGCTTGAACATCTGGAATTTCAGGGTTCACATATTGCTGAAGCCTGGCTTGGGGAATTTTGAGCATTACTTTACTAGCGTGTGAGATGAGTGCAATTGTGCGGTAGTTTGAG
>NW_011394502.1:0-538 GCF_000754665.1 Bison bison bison | reverse complement strand
TGCTCCCTGAGCCTTGATGTGAGGGTCCCACCTCTGGTCAACACAAGGGGCATCCCCAGATCTGCCAGAGATCAAGATGAGGTCCCTGAGGGAGGATATAAAGAACCCCACAGACCCCTGACCCTGCTGTCAGCCCTGGGCCGCCCTGGTGGTAGGATGAGCACTTGGCAGCCTGTTCTGACTTCCGCATCTGTGTCTCAGAGACATTAGCTTGGTAAGCTGCAGTCCATGGGGTCGCTAAGAGTTGGACACGACTGAGCGATTTCACTTTCACTTTTCACTTTCATGCATTGGAGAAGGAATGGCAACCCACTCCAGTGTTCTTGCCTGGAGAATCCCAGGGACGGGGGAGCCTGGTGGGCTGCCATCTATGGGGTCGCAGAGTCGGACACGACTGAAGTGACTTAGCAGCAGCAGCAGAAGCAGCAGCAGAAGGGGCAGGGCCTCAGATGGGCAGAGGGAAAGATCTTAGTTCTTTTGAGAGTCAAGGTGAGGACTCTGAGGGAGGATTTAGGGGACCCTGGACCCAAGAGCACAG
>NW_011394501.1:8794-9364 GCF_000754665.1 Bison bison bison | reverse complement strand
CTTCGAATACCCTGGATCAGCCGCGGCTGGTCCCCGGCACCCTACCATGGCTGGAGAGCAATGACGCGCTCGCCCTCGCCACTCGCATGGAGACTCGACTTCCCTGGCGCCCCACGAGAGGCTCACTGACCTCGCCGTCGTACCTCGCGAGAAACCGCACACTGGGGCCGCCGCTCGAGAACAACCCCGAGCCTCCCCCGTCATCGCGACTTGAGGGCCTTCGTCTCCTGTATGGCCTAGAGACCAATCTCTCGACCTCTCTCCAAACGCCTCAGGAGGCTTGACTCCCTTTAGTCCACCCAGTGAGCTCCAAGAGATACCCGTCGCGACTCAAGAGCAGAGCAGGGTTCTTTGCTTCCACTCGAGATAGATGCCTGTCTCCCCGGGTGTGTCTGGAATGCAACCCCGAGATCCCTTTCGCCCCTGGAGAGGACACTGGCTTCTGGACACAAGCCTAGATGAGGTCTATTGGCCCTGCAATCACTCGAGAGCAATCCCCAGCTTTCCTTCGCAACTCGAATGGAAGATTGGACTTCCCTGGGCCAACACAAGAGGCATCCTGAATTCCCC
>NW_011394501.1:3460-4795 GCF_000754665.1 Bison bison bison | reverse complement strand
GAATGCACCCCCGAGATCCCTTTCGCCCCTGAAGAGGAACACTGGCTTCTGGACACAAGCCTAGATGAGGTCTATTGGCCCTGCAGTCACTCGAGAGCAATCCCCAGCTTTCCTTCCCAACTCGAATGGAAGATTGGACTTCCCTGGGCCAACACAAGAGGTATCTTGAATTCCCCGTCGTAACTCGAGAATCCCGCCGCAACTCGAGAAAAACCACGTGGTTCACGCGTCATCGCAAGATGAAGCCATTTCCCGCTACAGCGTCTCAGGAGAAGTCCCACGTTAGGTATTGGAGGTCCAAACGGTACTTGGCACCCTTGATGCGACCCACAAAGTTCCCTGGCATCCCGGTCTCTCTCGAGAGGAACACCGAGGTCTTCCGACACCACTTCCTCAGAGCCACTTCTACCCTCCTGATCTGGACAGGAGGGTCGACTCCCCTGCTTTGTCTAGAAGGGGTTCCCGACCTCCGGTCGCACCTCAGGATGAGGCTGGTCTCACGACGACATTCCAGACGTGGCCTCGTGCGTGGTTCCACATTCCGAAGGACCCCGATTTCCCGGTCCCCTCTTGATAAGAACCCGATGCCCGGACACCTCTTCGAACTCCACCCTGTGAATGAAGTCAACACGAAGGGGCAGTGACTCGTCCGTGCATCGTCGGGAAAAGACCCCCAGGTTCCAAATACCACTCGACAAGTGGCCTGTCTCCCCGGGAACACCTCGAGAGGCAAGCGGAGTTCCATGCCTCAGCACAAGACGAGGCCTGACTCTCCTTTCCCAAGTATCCAGGGACGATGGGATCGGAGTCTGAAATCAGAGGAACCCTGAGGTTCCTGCCTCAACTGGAGATGAGGCCCTCTTCCAATGCTCAAAACCCAGTGGGCCCCTCCCACCTCCAGTTTCCCTGACTTCTCAGAGTCACCATGAGAAGCCCCCTGAGGTCACATGCACAAGTCAAGGGACCCCAGGGTGTCCTGCCTCAATCCGAGAAAGACCTCGAGAGACCTTCTTCAACACGTCTCGAGGCCAGATTCCCCTACTATGACTTGAGAGCAATGACGCGCTCCCCCTCGCCATTCGCATGGAGACCCGACTTCCTTGGTGCCCCACGAGAGGCTCACTGACCTCGCCGTCGTAACTCGTGAGAAACCGCACACTGGAGCCGCCGCTCGAGAACAACCCCGAGCCTCCCCCGTCATCGCGACTTGAGGGCCTTCGTCTCCTTGTATGGCCTAGAGACCAATCTGTCGACCTCTCTCCAAACGCCTCAGGAGGCTTGACTCCCTTTAGTCCACCCAGTGAGCTCCAAGAGATACCCGTCGCGACTCGAGAG
>NW_011394501.1:0-461 GCF_000754665.1 Bison bison bison | reverse complement strand
TGCCCGGACACCTCTTCGAACTCCACCCTGTGAATGAAGTCAACACGAAGGGGCAGCGACTCGCCCGTGTATCGTCGGGAAAAGACCCCCAGGTTCCAAATACCGCTCGACAAGTGGCCTGTCTCCCCGGGAACACCTCGAGAGGCAAGCGGAGTTCCATGCCTCAACCCAAGACGAGTCCTGACTCTCCTGTCCCAAGTCTGCAGGGACCTTG
Source organism: Bison bison bison (assembly GCF_000754665.1). Lineage (NCBI taxonomy): Eukaryota > Metazoa > Chordata > Mammalia > Artiodactyla > Bovidae > Bison > Bison bison. Next base: position 247 of record NW_011394501.1, on the reverse strand, counting down.
CGATCGGAGTCTGAAGTCAGAAGAACCCTGAGGTTCCTGCCTCAACTGGAGATGAGGCCCTCTTCCAATGCACCAAATCCAGTGGAGTGCCGAGAGGCCCCTCCCACCTCCAGTTTCCCTGACTTCTCAGAGCCACCATGAGAAGCCCCCTGAGGTCACCTGCACAAGTCAAGGGAAGCCAGGGTTTCTGCCTCAACCCGAGAAAGACCTCGAGAGACCTTCTTCAACACGTCTCGAGGCCAGATTT
>NW_011394500.1:0-534 GCF_000754665.1 Bison bison bison | reverse complement strand
AACCGACCGTGAAGCCAGAGTCTAGCCGAAATACAACAGGCTTTGAACATCGCTGAAGACCAACATTTCCTAAGGAAAAAACGACATTGCTTAGCTCAAGGTTTGTTCTGGGAAATTCTTACACATCAGGAGATGGCTCCGAGGTGGATTTCTACAAAGAACATCCATGCAAAGGACAAGCCTACACAGCTCTGTGCACATCTGCCCCTCCCCCCTCCACAGCCAGCAACATTTCCAAGTGACCTCCTAAGGCCTTCGCCAACTACAGGGCGACCTCTGGCTTCCTCGTTCCTCTATTTTACGGTAATCTTTACTAAAAAAAGAAAAACAAAAAACAAGTTAAAAAAAAAAAAAAAAACCCCGCACATTTCTTCGTACAATGCCACAGTGGAAGGAATACAGGCCTTCAATATTAAGACCTAAATTTGCAAAAAACTTGGAGCTTGATTTTTTGTTTTGTTTTGTTTGAATCAAACCACCACATCATTTACAATTTTTACACGTTCTAATTATTCGGTTCCAAAACACCAAACT
>NW_011394499.1:0-541 GCF_000754665.1 Bison bison bison | reverse complement strand
CTTTATGAATTGGAGCTGTAAGTTAACTCTTTGACAGAGAGAGCGAGATGGTGGTGGGGGACAGCCCCCAGTGAAATCAGAGGTGAGAGCACAAAGCAATACAGTAGGCAGACTCTGTTTTTTGGGGGGAGATGCTCGAGAATATCCGGGTGGACACCTGAGGCTCGGTCCCGCATTTGGGTATGCCGAGCCTCCTTCCTCATGACCTTTGTCCAGAGTGGAATGCCTCCCCGGCTCCCGGCACATGATCAGTGCATGCTCAGTCACGATATCAGTGCCTGCTCAGCCACGTGATCACTGACGGCACAGTCACGTGATCAGCGCCTCTCAGTCACGTGATCACCGTATGATGAACATGTGATCAGTGAACGAAGAGCCACGTGATCACTGCATGTGCAGTCAGGTGGTCAGTTCCTGATCAGCCATCTGATCAGTGCGTGCACAGTCCCCTGATCAGCGCCTGTCAGTCACTGATCACTGCCGGATAAACCCGTGATCAGAGCCCGAACAGCCACGTCATCAGTGCATGCGCAGTCACGTC
>NW_011394498.1:0-691 GCF_000754665.1 Bison bison bison | reverse complement strand
CTCCATATTCTTTTCCATACCGGCTCTCCCCACGCCCATTCCTACTCACCGTGGAGGAGAGTTCCCTTTGCTCCACATCTTCTCCAGCACTGGTTACTTACAGACATCGCAGTGAGGCCCAATCGGACTCATGTGAAGTGGTCCCTCCTTGGAGTTTGGAGTTGAGCCTCTCCAATCATTAGTGATGTGGAGCAAGACGACCTTTTGGAAATGCAGATGCAATGCTGTCACCTCCCTGCTCCAACGGCTCTCGTATTTTCCCAGCATATTGAAGATACGACCACTTCCCTTCAGGCTTGCTCCTCACGTTCTTCTCTGATGTCTTTTGCCTGGAATGCCCTCTGCACTCTTTGGCTTCCATCCCATAGGGCATTTTTCGTTTCTTGAATGTCCTAAGTTTCCCTGGTCACATAGCCTTCCAAGATGCTATTTTCCCTGCCTGAAATTCTTCCTGCATCTCAACCCTGGTTTACCTAGGTTCAACCTATGGACCTCAACGAAATGGTGCCTCTGGAGAGCCTTCCCTGACACCCAGGTTTTGTGGTGAGGGAAGAGGCCCCTCTATAGGTTCTCAAAGGATCTGCCTGTGATGTATCATTAGAGTCGTCTCAGTGAAAGCAGGAACTCTGGGTCTTCTTCTCTCCGCCTTCTATTCCCTGAAACTTATTACATGCCTCCTAGCTCATCGTAG
>NW_011394497.1:0-538 GCF_000754665.1 Bison bison bison | reverse complement strand
GGCGACCCAACTACTTCAACATGTAGAATTGACCATATGGAACGAGAGTTTTGTTTCTCCAGGAAAGTATGAAAATTCTGCACTTAACATAGGTAAGAAACACTAAGCATTAGTTTTAAGGCCAGAAAATTTTATGAAAGTCATCTTTCATCAGACCTTGTGTTAATATATTCACATATCATGAACAGAGTTCACTTAAGTGATTTTTCCCAAATGCAGAAGACTGCTCCCAGGTGACTATTCCCTTGGAAAATTTTATTTTTATTGTTAAATTTTTAAAAATTGAATTATAGTTGATTTATGTTATTGTGTTAGTTTCAGGTATATAGCATAGGAGGGCTTCCCAGGTGGCACTAGTGGTAAAGAATCCACCTGCCAATGCAGGCTTTTTGCCTAGAAAATCCCATGGATGGAGGAGCCTGGTAGGCTGCAGTCCATGGGGTCGCTAAGAGTCATACACGACTGTGCGACTTCACTTCCACTTTTCACTTTCATGCATTGGAGAAGGAAATGGCAACCCACTCCAATGTTCTTGCCT
>NW_011394496.1:0-566 GCF_000754665.1 Bison bison bison | reverse complement strand
CCAATGAGTCAACTCTTCGCATCAGGTGGCCAAAGTACTGGAGTTTCAGCTTTAGCCATCATTCCTCCAAAGAAACCCAGGGCTGATCTCCTTTAGAATGGACTGTGGATCCCTTGCAGTCCAAGGGACTCTCAAGGTTTTCCCAACACCACAGTTCAAAAGCATCAATTCTTCAGCACTCAGCCTTCTTCACAGTCCAACTCTTACATCCATACATGACCAACAGGAAAAACCTAGCCTTGACTAGATGGACCTTTGTTGGCAAAGTAATGTCTCTGCTTTTGAATATGCTATCTAGGTTGGTCATAATTTTCCTTCCAAGGAGTAAGCGTCTTTTAATTTCCTGGCTGCAATCACCATCTGCAGTGATTTTGGAGCCCAAAAAAATAAAGTCTGACACTGTTTCCACTGTTTCCCCATCTATTTCCCATGAAGTGATGGGACCGGATGCCATGGTCTTCATTTTCTTAATGTTGAGATTTAAGCCAACTTTTTCACTCTCCTCTTTCACTTTCATCAAGAGGCTTTTTAGTTCCTCTTCACTTTCTGCCTTAAGGGTGGTGTCA
>NW_011394495.1:0-562 GCF_000754665.1 Bison bison bison | reverse complement strand
GTCCCCGTGCAGGGACCGAGGTGTTGGCTCCGGAGGTTTGTTAGGGTCCGCAAGAAGCGCCGGGCACCGCCCAGTTGAGGGTAGCGACCCATGCCGGCTCAGGAGTGTTTGCCGGGGGGCGGTCCAAGGGCAGGACCTAGCCTGATTGAGGGCGGGGAACCCGATGTGGGCGTCAGGAATGCTTCTCGGGGCTGGATCGTGGGAAGGACCCAGCCTGCTTCGGGGCAGGGACTGAGACGCGCGCTCAGGATTATGTTCCTGGACTCGACTATGCAAAGTCCCAGGAACGCCTGCGCGACTGCAGGGACCGAGAGGTGGGGTCGGGGGACTGTGCTAGGGGCCCGCACAAGGGCAGGACCTCGACTGGTGACGTTCAGTGACCGAGACGGGGCTCAGGAGTTTACACGGGCGCCTCAGAAAGGGCGGGACCCAGCCTGCTTTTATGCAGCGCTTGAGGTGAGGGCCCAGCAGTGTTTCCCGGAGGTTTGAGCAAGGGGAGGACTCACCGTCGTTCGGGGACAGGGAGCCAATTTCGACTCAGGATTGTTTGTTGGGGGCCTTG
>NW_011394494.1:0-506 GCF_000754665.1 Bison bison bison | reverse complement strand
GGTCGTTCACTGATCACGTGTTTATCATACGGTGATCACGTGACTGAGAGGCGCTGACCACGTGACTGTGCCATCAGGGATCACGTGGCTGATCAGGCACTGATATCGTGACTGAGCATGCACTGATCATGTGCCGGGAGCCGGGGAGGCATTCCACTCTGGACAAAGGTCATGAGGAAGGAGGCTCGGCATACGCAAATGCGGGATCGAGCCTCAGGAGTCCACCCGGATATTCTCGAGCATCTCCCCCCCCGAAAAAACCGGAGTCTGCCTACTGTATTGCTTTGTGCTCTCACCTCTGATTTCACTGGGGGCTGTCCCCCACCACCATCTCGCTCTCTCTGTCAAAGAGTTAACTTACAGCTCCAATTCTTAAAGTTCCTTGTCATTCTTCCCTTTACCTTCCAGCTGAGTCTCCATCTGGAGCGCGGAACCCACCACGCTTACTAATTATGCCTGGGCTGCTAAGACCCACTCGAGAAGGTGTCTAGGGTGAGGCACCTTTC
>NW_011394493.1:0-689 GCF_000754665.1 Bison bison bison | reverse complement strand
TCTGAGTGATGGAGTCAGAGATGGGTAGTGAAATGATCCTATCAGATGGGAGCTCAGCAAAGGGTGAACTAGGCTACTCAAGCCTACAGGGCTTTAAACGAGGTCCAAGATTCCTCTTGCTTAGGGTTTCCTTAGGTCAAGTTTGGTACAGATACAGAAATCTGAAAGTTTTTGACATTGTCATATACAGGATTAAAAATTGCATTGCTTCTCCCAAGGGCAAGGTGGAAAGCAGGAGGTAATAGCCATAGTCAAGATAAGAAGGTCCACAAAGAATGATAATTGAGAAAATGTAATGACAACAAGATGTGGACAAGTGGCCTGAATTCCTATGTTAGACTCTTATTTATTCAGAAATGGAGTTTGGAGGGTAGTAGGCTTTTATCTGCTAATAGCATGGCTTTAGTGGACTAATCCAGTCAATTTCAAGGACGCTGGGTGGGATGGTGAGATTCTAAGTTGTTTTGAGGGCTGAGTCTTAAAATATGGAATCAGGAAAAAAAAAAAAAAAGGACTCAAAGCAATAAGAGATGGAAACATGGACATAGTGATAATAAGGGCCAACCAATAGCACCAAATCATACTTTTCTCACTTTCAGTTCAGTTCAGTTCAGTCACTCAGTCATGTCTGACTTTTTGCGACCCCATGAATTGCAGCATGCCAGGCTCCCTGTCCATCACCATCTCCT
>NW_011394492.1:0-718 GCF_000754665.1 Bison bison bison | reverse complement strand
GATCAGCCACATGATTAGTGCATGATCTGGCACGTGAAGAGTGCATAATCTGTCACTTGATGTGTGTATGATAGCCAGGTTATCAGCGCATGATCAGCCACGTGATCAGTGCATGCACAGTCACGTGTCAGTGTATGATCAGCTTCGTGATCAGTGCATGATCACCCACGTGATCACTGTATGATCAGTCACGTGATCAGTGCATGATACTGCAGGTGATGAGTGCATGGTCAGTCACGTGATAAGGGCATGATCAGGCACGTGATCAGTTCTTGATCAGGCGTGTGATCAGTGCATGTTCAGCCACGTGATCAGTGCATGATCAGGCACGTGAAGAGTGCATGATCAGCTTCGTGATTAGTTCATGATCAGCCACGTGATCAGTGCATTTTCAGGCAGGTGTTCAGTGCATTATCAGTAATGTGATCAGTGTATGATCAGACACGATATGAGTGCATGTACTGCCTCTGATCAGTGTATGATCAGCCGGGTGATCAGTGCATGATCCGCAACATGATTAGTGCATGATCACCCACGTGATCAGTGCATGTTAAGCCACGTGAACAGTGCATGCACAGTCACGTGATCAGAGTATGATCAGCTTTGGATTAGTCATGATCAGCCATTGATCAGTGCATGTGCAGTCTGGTGATCAGTGTATGACTCAGCTTCGGATCAGTACATGGTCAGCTAGGATCAGTGCATGATCAGGCAGGTA
>NW_011394491.1:0-636 GCF_000754665.1 Bison bison bison | reverse complement strand
TTGCTTTGTTTACTTATACTGAAGATTTTTCTTTTACAAATACTGAGTAATTTGACCACATGTTTAGAGACTGCTTGCTTTATACTTTTTTTATTCTTTTTTTTTCTTTTTTCCGTTTTTGCTATAATTAAAAAATGTTGCATGTCGTGTCTCCAGGAAATAATACTGTAATGAACATTAGGGTGTATCAATCTTTTGGTTTTAAGGTTTTTTTCAGAAAAAATGCCCAGCAGTAGGTCATAAGGTGATTATATGTTTTAGTTTTTAAAGGAGCAGCAATACTCTTCACCATAGTGGCAGTACCAATTTACATGCCCACTAACAGTGCAAGATTGTTCCCTTTTTTCCCACATTCTCTCCAGGAATTATTGCTTGTAGAATTTTTGTTGCTATCTATTCGGCCTGGCGTGAAGGAATACCACATTGTAGTATTGATTTGTATTTCTCTAATGAATAGTGATGATGAACTATGGATGGAGGTTCATGACACTGTACAGGAGACAGGAACCAAGACCATCCTCAAGAAAAAGAAATGACAAAAAAGTAAAATGGCTGTCTGAGGAGGCCTTACAAATAGCTGTGAAAAGAAGAGAAGCCAAAAGCAAAGGAAGAAGGGAAAGCTATATCCATTTGAAT
>NW_011394490.1:0-530 GCF_000754665.1 Bison bison bison | reverse complement strand
AACTGGAATTCCATCACCTCCACTAGCTTTGTTTGTAGTGATGCTTTCTAAGGCCCACTTGACTTCACATTCCAGGATGTCTGGCTCTAGGTCAGTGATCACACCATCATGATTATCTGGGTCGTGAAGATCTTTTTTGTACAGTTCTTCTGTGTATTCTTGGCATCTCTTCTTAATATCTTCGGCTTCTGTTAGGTCCATACCATTTTTGTCCTTTATTGAGCCCATCTTTGCATGAAATGTTCCTTTGGTATCTCTGATTTTCTTGAAGAGATCCCTAGTCTTTCCCATTCTGTTGTTTTCCTCTATTTCTTTGCATTGATCGCTGAAGAAGGCTTTCTTATCTCTTCTTGCTATTCTTTGGAACTCTGCATTCAGATGTTTATATCTTTCCTTTTCTCCTTTGCTTTTCGCTTCTCTTCTTTTCACAGCTATTTGTAAGGCCTCCTCAGACAGCCATTTTTGCTTTTTTTGCTATTTCTTTTCCTATGGGAATGGTCTTGATCCCTGTCTCCTGTACATGTCACGAC
>NW_011394489.1:0-720 GCF_000754665.1 Bison bison bison | reverse complement strand
AGGAGAAGTCCCACGCTAGGACTTGGAGGTCGAAACGGTACTTGGCACCCTTGATGCGCCCCACCAAAGTTCCCCGGCATCCCGGTCTCCCTGGAGGGAACACTGAGGTTTTCCAGCACCACTTCCTCTGAGCCCCCTTCTACCCTCCTGATCTCCACAGGAAGGTCGACTCCCCTGCTTTGTCTGGAAGGGGTTCCCGACCTTCCGGTCGCACCTCAGGATGAGGCGGGTCTCACGACGACATTCCAGACGTGGCCTCGTGGGTGCTTCCACATTGCGAAGCACCCCGATTTCCCGGTCCCCTCTTGATAAGAACCCGATGCCCGGGCACCTCTCCGAACTCCACCCTGTGAATGAAGTCAACACGAGAGACCTTCTTCAGCACGTCTCGAGGCCGGATTCCCCTACCATGACTCGAGAGCAATGACGCGCTCCCCCTCGCCACTCGCATGGAGACCCGACTTCCCTGGCGCCCCACGAGAGGCTCACTGACCTCGCCGTCGTACCTCGTGAGCAACCGCACCCTGGGGCCGCCGCTCGAGAACCACCCCGAGACTCCCCCGTCATCGCGGAGATGAGGGCCTTCGTCTCCTGCATGGCCTAGAGGCCAACCTCGCGACCTCTCTCCAAACGCCTCAGGAGGCTTGACTCCCTTTAGTCCACCCAGTGAGCTCCAAGAGATACCCGTCGCGACTCGAGAGCAGAGCGGGGTTCTTTGCT
>NW_011394488.1:0-549 GCF_000754665.1 Bison bison bison | reverse complement strand
ATCCAGCAATCCCACTGCTGGGCATACACACTGAGGAAACCAGAAGGGAAAGAGACACGTGTACCCCAACTGTTTCATCGCAGCACTGTTTTATAATAGCCAGGACATGGAAGCAACCTAGATGTCCATCAGCAGATGAGTGGATAGAAAACTGTGGTACATATACACAATGGAGTATTGCTCAGCCATTAAAAAGAATACATTTGAATCAGTTCTAATGAGGTGGATGAAACTGGAGCCTACTATACAGAGTGAAGTAAGCCAGAAGGAAAAACACCAATACAGTATATCAACGCATATATATGGAATTTAGAAAGATGGTAACAATAACCCTGTGTACGAGACAGCAAAAGAGACAGTGATGTATAGAACAGTCTTATGGACTCTGAGGGAGAGGGAGAGGGTGGGAAGATTTGGGAGAATAGCATTTAAACATGTGAAATATCATGTATGAAACGAGATGCCAGTCCAGGTTTGATGCACGGTACTGGATGCTTGGGGCTAGTGCACTGGGACGACCCAGAGGGATGGTATGGGGAGGGAGGAGGG
>NW_011394487.1:0-630 GCF_000754665.1 Bison bison bison | reverse complement strand
TCACATCCATACATGACCACTGGAAGAACCATAGCCTTGACTAGACGGACCTTTGTTGGCAAAGTAATGCCTCCGCTTTTCAATATGCTGTCTAGGTTGGTCATAACTTTTCCTCCAAGGAGTAAGCGTCTTTTAATTTCATGGCTGCAATCACCATCTGCAGTGATTTTGGAGCCCCCAAAAAAAATAAAGTCTGACACTGTTTCCACTGTTTCCCCATCTATTTCCCATGAAGTGATGGGACCAGATGCCATGATCTCTGTTTTCTGAATGTTGAGTTTTAAGCCAACTTTTTCACTCTCCTCTTTCACCTTCATCAAGAGGCTTTTTAGTTCCTCTTCAGTTTCTGCCATAAGGCTGGTCTCATCTGCATATCTGAGGTTATTGATATTTCTCCTGGCAATCTTGATTCCAGCTTGTGCTTCTTCCAGCCCAGCATTTCTCATGATGTACTCTGCATATAAGTTAAATAAGCAGGGTGACAATACACAGACTTGACGTACTCCTTTTCCTATTTGGAACCAGTCTGTTGTTCCATGTCCAGTTCTAACTGTTGCTTCCTGACCTGCATACAAATTTCTCAAGAGGCAGGTCAGGTGGTCCAGTATTCCCATCTCTTTCAGGATTTTC
>NW_011394486.1:0-597 GCF_000754665.1 Bison bison bison | reverse complement strand
TTTTCCGTGCATCGTTCGGAAAAAACCCCAGGTTCCAAATACAGCTCGACAAGCGGCCTCTCTCCCCGGGGACATCTCGAGAGGCAAGCGGAGTTCCATGCCTCAACCCAAGACGAGGCCTGACTCTCCTGTCCCCAGTCTGCAGGGACCCTGCGATCGGAGTCTGAAGTCAGAGGTACCCTGCGGTTCCTGCCTCAACTGGAGATGAGGCCCTCTTCCAATGCACCAAACCCAGTGGAGTCCCGAGAGGCCCCTCCCACCTCCAGTTTCCCTGGCTTCTCAGAGCCACCACGAGAAGCCCCCCTGAGGTCACCTGCACAAGTCGAGGGAACCCAGGGTTTCCTGCCTCAACCCGAGAAAGACCTCGAGAGACCTTCTTCAACACGTCTCCAGGCCACGATTCCCCTACCGTGGCTCGGGAGCAGTGACGCGCTCCCCTTCGCCACTCGCATGGAGACCCGACTTCCCTGGCGCCCCACGAGAGGCTCACTGACCTCGCCGTCGTACCTCGTGAGAAGCCGCACACTGGGGCCGCCGCTCGAGAAGCACCCTGGGATTCCCCCGTCATCGAGAGATGAGGGCCTTCGTCTCCTGCAT
>NW_011394485.1:3714-4061 GCF_000754665.1 Bison bison bison | reverse complement strand
GCCTTATTGACTATGCCAAAGCATTTGACTGTATGGATCACAATCAACTGTGGAAAATTCTGAAAGAGATGGGAATACCAGACCACCTGACCTGCCTCTTGAGAAACCTATATGCAGATCAGGAAGCAACAGTTAGAACTGGACATGGAACAACAGACTGGTTCCAAATAGGAAAAGAAGTATGTCAAGGATGTATATTGTCACCCAGCTTATTTAACTTATATGCAGAGTACGTCATGAGAAACGCTGGGCTGGAGGAAGCACAAGCTGGAATCAAGATTGTCTGGAGAAATATCAGTAACCTCAGATATGCAGATGACACCACCCTTATGGCAGAAAGTGAAGAA
>NW_011394485.1:0-320 GCF_000754665.1 Bison bison bison | reverse complement strand
AAGGCTAAGTTTTTCCTATGGTCATGTATGGATGTGAGGGTTGGACTGTGAAGAAGGCTGAGCGCTGAAGAATTGATGCTTTTGAACTGTGGTATTGGAGAAGACTCTTGAGAGTCCCTTGGACTGCAAAGAGATCCAACCAGTTTATTCCGAAGGAGATCAGCTCTGGGATTTCTTTGGAAGGAATGATGCTAAAGCTGAAACTCCAGTACTTTGGCCACCTCATCCGAAGAGTTGACTCATTGGAGAAGACTCTGATGCTGGGAGGGATTGGGGGCAGGAGGAGAAGGTGACGACAGAGGATGAGATGGCTGGATGGC
>NW_011394484.1:3744-4235 GCF_000754665.1 Bison bison bison | reverse complement strand
CCTACTCAGGAACGGGTTAGGAGCCTGCTGAGTCAGGTGTTTAGAGTCTGCTTAGCCACTTCATTACAGTCTGCTCAGCTCCATGACGATTTCCTGCTCCTCTCCGTGATTAGTGCCCTCTTAGCCAAGTGATTAGTGCCTGCTCAGCTCTTTGATTATTGCCTCCTGAGGCACGTGATCAGTGCATGATAGCCACGTGATCAGCGCCTCTCAGTCACGTGATCATCGCCTCTCAGTCACGTGCTCAGGCATGATAGTCACCTGATCAGTGACTGCTGAGTCACGTGATCAGTGCCTCTCAGTAACGTGATCAGTGCATGTTCAACCACGTGATCAGGGCCTGCTCAGTCACGTGATCAGGGCCTGCTGAATCAAGGGATTAGCGCTTGCTCAGCTGCATGATTAATCCCTCTTCAGCTGCATGACTCGTGCCTAATGAGCTGTGTGATTAGTCCCTGCTCAGCTGCATGATTAGTGCCTGCTCAGGACCG
>NW_011394484.1:0-345 GCF_000754665.1 Bison bison bison | reverse complement strand
TGATTATTGCCTGCTGAGCTGCGTGATTCGTGCCTGTTGAGCTCCTTGATTACTGTCTCCTGAGCTGCGTGAATCCTGCCTGCTCAGCTCCAGGAGTATTGCCTGCTGAGCTGCATGATTGGTGTCTGCTGAGCTGCACAATTGGTGTCTGCTGAGCTGCACCATTGGTGTCTGCTGAGCTGCCCAATTGGTGTCTGCTCAGTCACGGGTGTAGAGCCTACTGAGTCACATGTTTAGAGTCTGCTTAGCCACTTCATTACAGTCTGCTCAGCTCCATGACGATTTCCTGCTCCTCTCCGTGATTAGTGCCCTCTTAGCCAAGTGATTAGTGCCTGCTCAGCTCTT
>NW_011394483.1:0-539 GCF_000754665.1 Bison bison bison | reverse complement strand
TTATATTGACTCTTTTTTATTTCTTCTAGGTCCTTGTTAAACCTTTCTTGCATCTTCTCAGTCCTTGTCTCCAGGCTATTTATCTGTGATTCCATTTTGATTTCAAGATTTTGGATCAATTTCACTATCATTATTCGGAATTCTTTATCAGGTAGATTCCCTATCTCTTCCTCTTTTGTTTGGTTTGGTGGGCATTTATCCTGTTCCTTTATCTGCTGGGTATTCCTCTGTCTCTTCATCTTGTTTAAATTGCTGAGTTTGGGGTGTCCTTTCTGTATTCTGGCAGTTTGTGGACTTCTCTTTATTGTGGAATTTCCTCGCTGTGTGTGGGTTTGTACAAGTGGCTTGTCAAGGTTTCCTGGTTAGGGAAGCTTGTGTCGGTGTTCTGGGTGGTGGAGCTGTATTTCTTCTCTCTGAAGTGCAATGAAGTGTCCAGTAATGAGTTATGAGATGTCTATGGTTTTGGCGGTGACTTTGGGTAGCCTGTATCTTGGAGCTCCGGGCTGTGTTCCTTTGTTGCTGGAGAATTTTCTTGGTAT
>NW_011394482.1:0-549 GCF_000754665.1 Bison bison bison | reverse complement strand
GCGGTTCTCACGAGGTACGACGGCGAGGTCAGTGAGCCTCTCGTGGGGCGCCAGGGAAGTCGGGTCTCCATGCGAGTGGCAGGGGGAGCACGTCATTGCTCTCGAGTCATGTAGGGGAACCTGGCCTCGAGACGTGTGGAAGAAGGTCTCTCGAGGTCTTTCTCGGGTTGAGGCAAGAAACCCTGGCTTCCCTCGACTTGTGCAGGTGACCTCAGGGGGCTTCTCATGGTGGCCCTGAGAAGTCAGGGAAACTGGAGGTGGGGGGGGGCTCTCGGAACTCCACGGGGTTTGGTGCATTGGAAGAGGGCCTCATCTCCAGTTGAGGCAGGAACCTCAGGGTTCCTCTGATTTCAGACTCCGATCGCAAGGTCCCTGCAGACTGGGGACAGGAGAGTCAGGCCTCGTCTTGGGTTGAGGCATGGAACTCCGCTTGCCTCTCGAGGTGTGTCCGGGGAGAGAGGCCACTTGTCGAGAGGTATTTGGAACCTGGCGGTCTTTTCCGGACGATGCACGGGCGAGTCACTGCCCCTTCGTGTTGACTTCATTCAC
>NW_011394481.1:0-602 GCF_000754665.1 Bison bison bison | reverse complement strand
GCTGTCTATGGGGTCACACAGAGTCGGACATGACTGAAGCGACTTAGCAGTAGCAGCAGTGTTTGTCTTGGCAACCCACTCCAGTACTCTGGCCTGGAGAATCCCATGGGCAGAGGAGCCTGGTAGTCTGCAGTCCATGGGGTTGCTAAGAGTCAGACTCGACTGAGCAACTTCACTTTCACTTGTCACTTTTGCCAGGAGCCAGTGTGAGGAACTCTGCCCACGGCAAAGGTCATGAGGAAGGAGGCTTGGCATACGCAAAGGCGGGACTGAGCCTCAGGAGTCCCCCTGGACATTCTTGAGCATCTACCCCCAAAACCAGAGTCTGCCTACTTTACTGCTTTGTGCTCTCACCTACACCTCAGACTTTACTGAGGGCTGTCCCCCACCACCTCTCTGAAAAAGAGTTAACTTACAGCTCCAGTTAATAAATTCCTGGGCGTGACAAGAGTGTTTCAACCTACAAACTCCTTTGGAAGTCCTCTAGCCTGCCTGAACAAGTTCTTCCAGCCACATGTGATTGTTTACAGCCTCCCAACCGTGAGAGGCATGAGATGTTCTAAACTGTCTAAATACAGATTCCTTTGAGCAGTTAAAAGATT
>NW_011394480.1:0-589 GCF_000754665.1 Bison bison bison | reverse complement strand
GTGATCAATGCATGTGCAGTCACGTATCAATGCATGATAACCACATGATCATTGCATGATTAGTCACGTGATCTGTGCATGACCAGGCACGTGATCAGTGTATGATCAGCCACGTGATAGGTGCATGATTACCACGTGATCAGTGCAGGATCAGTCACGTGATTATTGCATGATCAGCCACGTGACCAGTGCATGATCAGATACGAGAGCAGTGTATGATCAGCCACGTGATCAGTGCATGATATCCAAGTGATCAGTGCATGGTCAATCATGTGATCAGTGTATGATCACCCACGTGAACAGTGCATGCTCAGTCACGTGATCAGGGCCTGCTGAGCTGGGTGATTACTGTCTGCTCATCTGCTTGACAATTGCCAGCTGAGCTGCACGATTCCTGCCTGTCATCTGCATGACAATTGCCAGCTGTGCTGGGTGATTTCTGCCTGCTCAGCTGCTTGATTATTGCCAGCTGAGCAGCATGATTCCTCACAGCTGAGTTCCATGATTATTGCCTGCTGACTGTTTGATTCGTGCCTACTCAGCTCTTTGTTTATTGCCTTCCAGAGGCACATGATCAGTGTATGATAGC
>NW_011394479.1:0-523 GCF_000754665.1 Bison bison bison | reverse complement strand
CTCGACATGAATGCCTGTCTCCCCGGGTGTGTCTGGAATGCAGCCCTGAGATCCCTGTCGCCCCTGGAGAGGAACATTGGCTTCTGGACAGAAGCCTAGATGAGGTCTATTGGCCCTGCAGTCACTCGAGAGAAATCCCCAGCTTTCCTTCGCAACTCGAATGGAAGATTGGACTTCCCTGGGCCAACACAAGAGGCATCCTGAATTCCCCGTCGTAATTCGAGAATCCTGCTACACCTCGAGAAAAACCACGTGGTTCCCCCGTCATCGCAAGATGTAGCCCTGTGCCGCTACAGCGTCTCAGGTGAAGTCCACTTTAGGAATTGGAGTTCGAAACGGTACTTGTCACCCTTGATGCGACCCACAAAGTGCCCCGACATCCCGGACTCCCTCGAGAGGAACACCGAAGTTTTCCGGCATCACATCCTCTGAGCCTTTTCTACCCTCCTGATCTGGACAGGAGGGTCGACTCCTCTGCTTTGTCTGGAAGGGGTTCCCGACCTTCCGGTCGCACCTCAGGATG
>NW_011394478.1:0-586 GCF_000754665.1 Bison bison bison | reverse complement strand
TGTTCCCGGGGAGACAGGTCACTTGTCGAGCGGTATTTGGAACCTGGGGGTCTTTTCCCGACGATGCACGGGCGAGTCACTGCCCCTTCGTGTTGACTTCATTCACAGGGTGGAGTTCGAAGAGGTGTCCGGGCATCGGGTTCTTATCAAGAGGGGACCGGGAAATCGGGGTCCTTCGGAATGTGGAACCACCCACGAGGCCACGTCTGGAATGTCGTCGTGAGACCGGCCTCATCCTGAGGTGCGACCGGAAGGTCGGGAACCCCTTCCAGACAAAGCAGGGGAGTCGACCCTCCTGTCCAGATCAGGAGGGTAGAAGGGGCTCAGAGGAAGTGGTGCCGGAAAACCTCGGTGTTCCTCTCAAGGGAGACCGGGATGTCGGGGAACTTTGTGGGTCGCATCAAGGGTGCCAAGTACCGTTTCGACCTCCAATACCTAACGTGGGACTTCTCCTGAGACACTGTAGCGGGAACGGGCTTCATCTTGCGATGACGGGGGAACCACGTGGATTTTCTCGAGTTGCGGCAGGATTCTCGAGTTACGACGGGGAATTCAGGATGCCTCTTGTGTTGGCCCAGGGAAGTCC
>NW_011394477.1:0-594 GCF_000754665.1 Bison bison bison | reverse complement strand
CTCCCCCCCCGAGTCTCCCACCCCTCTCCTGGCCCCACTCCCACCCTTGTGGCTCTCCACTTGCCAGGGCACAAGCCACTTGCTCCTGGCTCAGCCTGGACCTCTGCTGTCACTTGAGGGCCTCAGTCCCCAGGGTGCTTGGGGTCCTATATCCACCCATCTCACCAATTACACACTCTGGGAGAGACAGAGTACAGTTTGGGGTCCTGCCCACAGTTCACCCTGAACACGTTCTCTTTTTTTGGCTTTATCTACTGGAGTTCTCTGAGATATGTTTTTAAAACCTCAACTGTTGCTTTCAAAAAGACTGTAAAATCACTGTGCTCAACTTTAAGAATAAAATCTTCATTTTCCACCTTAAAGTAAAACTGGAGGGAAAACTAAAAGCAGTCATTTTTTCAAACTGAAAAAGAAAACCCACATGTGACCATGTCACAGAATACAGGTCACGTAACCCCTCCCTCCTCAGCCTTGGCCTCCACCACCAGCAGCCCGTCGTCGCAAGGCCTGCCCTGGGCCGGCAGGGGCAAGGGAAGAGGGGAGACCGGCTCCTCTGTCTCCAGGCCACGTCGGCTGCTGCTCCACCTCCTTCCC
>NW_011394476.1:0-502 GCF_000754665.1 Bison bison bison | reverse complement strand
GTCGTAACTCGAGAATCCCGCCGCAACTCGAGAAAAACCACGTGGTTCACCCGTCATCGCAAGATGAAGCCATTTCCCGCTACAGCGCCTCAGGAGAAGTCCCACGTTAGTTATTGGAGGTCGAAACGTTACTTGACACCCTTGATGCGACCCAAAAAGTTCCCCGGCATCCCGGTCTCCCTCGAGAAGAACACCGAGGTTTTCCGGCACCACTTCCTCAGAGCCACTTCTACCCTCCTGATCTGGACAGGAGGGTCGACTCCCCTGCTTTGTCTAGAAGGGGTTCCCGACCTCCGGTCGCACCTCAGGATGAGGCCGGTCTCACGACGACATTCCAGACGTGGCCTCGTGGGTGGTTCCACATTCCTAAGGACCCCGATTTCCCGGTCCCCTCTTGATAAGAACCCGATGCCCGGATACCTCTTCGACTCCACCCTGTGAATGAAGTCAACACGAAGGGGTAGTGACTCGCCCGTGCATCGTCGGGAAAAAACCCCCAGGT
>NW_011394475.1:0-554 GCF_000754665.1 Bison bison bison | reverse complement strand
AGGCATGGAACTCCGCTTGCCTCTCGAGGTGTTCCCGGGGAGACAGGCCACTTGTCGAGCGGTATTTGGAACCTGGGGGTCTTCTCCCGACGATGCACGTTCGAGACACTGCCCCTTCGTGTTGACTTCATTCACAGGGTGGAGTTGGAAGAGGTGTCCGGGCATCGGGTTCTTATCAAGAGGGGACCGGGAAATCGGGGTCCTTCGGAATGTGGAACCACCCACGAGGCCACGTCTGGAATGTCTTCGTGAGACCGGCCTCATCCTGAGGTGCGACCGGAAGTTCGGGAACCCCTTCCAGACAAAGCAGGGGAGTCGACCCTCCTGTCCAGATCAGGAGGGTAGAAGGGGCTCAGAGGAAGTGGTGCCGGAAAACTTCCGTGTTCCTCTCGAGGGAGACCGGGATGTCGGGGAACTTTGTGGGTCGCATCAAGGGTGCCAAGTACTGTTTCGACCTCCAATACCTAACGTGGGACTTCTCCTGAGACACTGTAGCGGGAAAGGGCTTCATCTTGCGATGACGGGGGAACCACGTGGATTTTCTCGAGTTGCGG
>NW_011394474.1:0-521 GCF_000754665.1 Bison bison bison | reverse complement strand
TTTACTAACTGAGCTATCAGGGAAGGCCTCCACCCCTCCACCCATTCCCACCAAAACACACACATGGCTACATTTCAGGATACAGAAAGGAAGAGTGATTTACACTATAAACTTAACTTATAACTCTTGGGAAGATGTTAAGTATGCATCTGGGTTCTTGTGGCAGGAAGATAGAAAGAGAAACCAGGAAGCTGGGAGAGGATCTGAGGTGAAGAAAGCATCCAGGAAGACTTTCTCTGTGGGTGGAGCAAACTCATTATCCCAGATAAGTACAGGCACATGTTCCTTAGCCTTCAGCTGTCCTGGAATAGTAACATCCCAGAGGACGAACAGTTGGGAAAGGCGGAATCTGAATGTCCAAAGTGGGGAGTTACCATGGCAATCATGGAGAGACCCAAATCTGCATGGAGGGTGTGATACCCCCAGAGGCAGTTGCCAGTGCTCCTAAGTGGATGAAGAGCAGCATTTGTCTCTGGAGAGTGTTAGTTTCCTAGGGCTGCCATGACAAAGTACCACAAACT
>NW_011394473.1:0-536 GCF_000754665.1 Bison bison bison | reverse complement strand
ACTCAGGGCGGAAATTAGACACTGAAAAGACCAGCAAACAGAAGAAGTTATAATAAACAGAGGGAAGCGCTCTGGAAAAGACAGGTGCAACAGATTAAAACGTTGGAGTTAGCACTGACTACAATGGAAGGGGCCTATAGATCTTGAGAAGTATAAGCTGGATAACGGAACTATCTGAAACTGAACTACCCCCACACTGCCCACAACCACTCCAGAGAAATTCCTATGTATATTTTTACTATTATCATTAAAAAAAATTTTTTTTTATGTCCTCTATTGCTTCTTTAATTTTAATTTTTATAACCTACTATTACCTTTCAAAAAAAGACCCTATTTTTAATGCAAACTTCATATATATATTTTATCATTTTTTGTACTTTGTTTTTTAATACTGTATTTGGGAGTCTCTAACCTTTACTGTAGACTTTTAATGTTTGCTTTTTTGTATTTGTTGTCAATTTTGTACATTTAAGAACCCAATCTTCACTGCCCATTTCTACTTGGGAGTTTGATCACTGCCTTGATTGCTCTCTCCC
>NW_011394472.1:0-556 GCF_000754665.1 Bison bison bison | reverse complement strand
ACACCTTCTCGAGTGGGTCTTAGCAGCCCAGGCATATTTAGTAAGCGTGGTGGGTTCTGCGCTCCAGATGGAGACTCAGCTGGAGTTAAAGGGAAGAATGACAAGGAACTTTATGAATTGGAGCTGTAAGTTAACTCTTTGACAGAGGGAGCGAGATGGTGGTGGGGGACAGCCCCCAGTGAAATCAGAGGTGAGGGCACAAAGCAATACAGTAGGCACACTCTGGTTTTTTTTTGGGGGGTATGCTCGAGAATATCCGGGTGGACTCCTGAGGCTCGATCCCGCATTTGCGTATGCAGAGCCTCCTTCCTCATGACCTTTGTCCAGAGTGGAATGCCTCCCCGGCTCCCGGCACATGATCAGTGCATGCTAAGTCACGATATCAGTGCATGATCAGCCACGTGATCCCGACGGCACAGTCACGTGATCAGCGCCTCTCAGTCACGTGATCAGGGTATGATAAACACGTGATCAGTGAACGACCAGCCACGTGATCACTGCATGCTCAGTCAGGTGGTCAGTTCCTGATCAGCCCCGTGATCCGTGCGTGCACAGT
>NW_011394471.1:0-513 GCF_000754665.1 Bison bison bison | reverse complement strand
CAAACTTCTTGTCTTGAAGTTTGATTGGTCTCCCGCATAAACTAAGCTATTCAGTCTCTTTTGTCCACCGAATTTTCCTACTGAGCTATCCTCATACTCTTATTCTTGACATCTCTGATTAGCATATAAATAGTCGCCTAGGTCATCTCACCTTCGAATACCCTGGATCAGTTGGGGCTGGTCCCCAGCAGGTGGCGCCCGAACAGGGACCTCAGGAGGCAATACTCAAAGAGCTGAGCACACACGAACCACGCAATCAGCAGGCAATAAGCATGGAGCTCAGCAGTGACGAATCATGCTGCTCAAGTGGCAATAATCAAGCAGGTGACCAGACAGGAATCACTCAGCTGAGCTGGCAATTTTCATGCAGATGAGCCGGCAGGAATCACGCAGCTCATCAGGCCCTGATCCTGTGACTCTTCAGGCACTGATCACGTGGCTGATCAAGTACAGATCACGTGACTGAGCATGCACTGATCACGTGGCTATCATGCACTGATCACGTGACTGCGC
>NW_011394470.1:0-516 GCF_000754665.1 Bison bison bison | reverse complement strand
TAGAATTAGATGACTGTAATATTGTTTGTTTTGGAAATGAACAGGGATCATTCTGTTCATTTTTTGAGATTGTCTCCAAGTACTACATTTCAGACTCTTTGTTGACTATGGCCACTACTCCATTTTTTCTAAGAGCTTCATGCCCACAGTAGTAGACATAATGGTCATTTGAGTCAAATTCACCCATTCCAGTCCATTTTAATTCACTGATTCCTAAAATGTTGATGCTCACTCTTGGCATCCCCTGTTTGACCCCCTTGCAATTCTCCTTAATTCATGGACATAACCTTCCAGGTTCCTATGCAACATTACTCTTTTTCAAATTTAAATTTATTTCTTTTAATTAGAGGTTAATTACTTGACAATATTGTACTGGTTTTGCCATACATCAACATGAATCCGCCACGGGTGTACACATGTTCCCCATCCTGAATCCCCCTCACATTTCCCTCCCCATACCGTCCCTCTGGGTCATCCCAGTACTCCAGCCCCAAGCTTCATGTATCCTGCATCCTG
>NW_011394469.1:0-580 GCF_000754665.1 Bison bison bison | reverse complement strand
CTGGGATTCTTCATTTCTTCCTTTTCTAGTTGCTTTAGGTGTAGAGTTATGTTATTTATTTGACTTTTTTCTTGTTTCTTGAGGTATGCCTGTATTGCTATGAACTTTCCCCTTAGCACTGCTTTTACAGTGTCCCATAGGTTTTGGGTTGTTGTTTTCATTTTCATTCATTTCTATGCATATTTTGATTTCTTTTTTGATTTCTTCTGTGATTTGTTGGTTATTCAGCAGAGTGTTGTTCAGCCTCCATATGTTGGAATTTTTAATAGTTTTTCTCCTGTAATTGAGATCTAATCTTACTGCATTGTGGTCAGAAAAGATGCTTGGAATGATTTCAATTTTTTTGAATTTACCAAGGCTAGATTTATGGCCCAGGATGTGATCTATCCTGGAGAATGTTCCTTGTGTGCTTGAGAAAAAGGTGAAATTCATTGTTTTGGGGTGAAATGTCCTATAGATATCAATTAAGTCTAATTGGTCTATTGTATAGTTTAAAGTTTGTGTTTCTCTGCTAATTTTCTGTTTAGTTGATATATCCATAGGTGTGAGTGGGGTATTAAAGTCTCCCACTATTATTGTG
>NW_011394468.1:0-600 GCF_000754665.1 Bison bison bison | reverse complement strand
CTCAACATGTGAAGTGACCTGCTTTCCAGGTGGCTGAAAGCTGACACTCAGGCCCACTTTGCTGTCCTCATGATTTGATGGCCTGGAGACACCAGCAGAGCAGAAGGAGCTGGGGATTCTGCCACACATGAGCTGTGTGACCTTGGTGAATCACCACCTCTTAGAGCTTCAGCTGCCCTATCCAGAAAATGGGGCAAATCATAGCACACGCTCCAAAAAGCTGGAGGATCACACCAGAACAGTGCTTCCCCACTGGGGGCACCTTGGCTCCGCCCACTAGAGGACAAAGTCTGGAGGTGTTTTCAGTTGTCAGGACTGGGCAGGGACTGCTATGGGCATCTAGTGGGTGCAGATCATCGATCCTCTCGATATCCTACAAGGCACTTGACAGTTTCTCACAACAAAGAGTCATCTAGCCCCAGATATCAACAGGGCACAGCACAGCTACTGAACATGTCGGTGTTCAGTAAAGGATGGTCCCTTTCCTTTTCCCTTGGCACCTACAGGCAAGCTCTTGGTGTCCAGAGGACTTGCTTACAGAAACCAAACTCCCGGCTTGGTCTGCAGAAATTTCTTTTCTTCATCCACACAAGTGAATGT
>NW_011394467.1:0-732 GCF_000754665.1 Bison bison bison | reverse complement strand
CCTCTCTTCCATGTTAGGCCATTGCTGACCCATGCTTCTGCAAGAGACACTCAATCACTCAAAAGCACTTCTGACTCTGTCTTTGTGCGTTCCTTGGGTATAGGTGCACAAAATATTTTATTGAGCACTCTCAGTGTGGCTGGTAAGTATTGATTTTAAATGGAAATTCACCCCTTCTACAATCTTGTTTTGGGTCTTTTCCTTTGCCATGGACATGTCTTTTTATTGTTGTTGTTGTTGTTGTTGTTTTTCTTTTTGGTGGGACCCAACATTCTCCTGTCAATGATCATTCAGCAGAAAGCTGTAATTTTGGATCTCTCACAGGAAAAGATGAATTCACACCCTTCTACTTTGCCATCCTCACTTACTCTTGGGCACAAACCGGCAAAAGGGCAAAATGTCTACATCCCACCTCTGAAATTTCTTCACCTTTCTGCACTGTCAGATAGGCTAGAAGCCCATGGACAGAGCCAAGGTCACCTCCTCTCTTCTAGGATGTCTGTCTTTTCACAATGAAGAATCCTACCTTATCATGTCATTTGTCTCACATGATGATATTATTTGTGACGTGTAAAGAGAGAATGTGCTTTTTGATGGGCTGACCCAAGGCAGCACTACCCCAGAGCCTTCCTCTAATATTGAAAACTTCTCCAGTGCAGTATCTTATCTTTCTGTTCCTCCTCCTTCCAGTCTCTACTCTTTTCTGAAGGACCTTCACCTCTTCACAGACTT
>NW_011394466.1:0-542 GCF_000754665.1 Bison bison bison | reverse complement strand
GGTGCCCGGGCATCGGGTTCTTATCAAGAGGGGACCGGGAAATCGGGGTGCTTCGCAATGTGGAAGAACCCACGAGGCCACGTCTCGAATGTCGTCGTGAGACCGGCCTCATCCTGAGGTGCGACCGGAAGGTCGGGAACCCCTTCCAGACAAAGCAGGGGAGTCGACCCTCCTGTGGAGATCAGGAGGGTAGAAGGGGCTCAGAGGAAGTGGTGCCGGAAAACCTCGGTGTTCCTCTCCAGGGAGACCGGGATGCCGGGGAACTTTGTGGGGCGCATCAAGGGTGCCAAGTACCGTTTCGACCTCCAAGTCCTAGCGTGGGACTTCTCCTGAGACGCTGTAGCGGGAAAGGGCTTCATCTTGCGATGACGGGGAACCACGTGGTTTTCTCGAGTTGCGGCGGGATTCTCGAGTTACGGCGGGGAATTCGGAATGCCCCTTGTGTTGGCCCAGGGAAGTCCAATCTCCCATCCGAGTTGCGAAGGAAAGCTGGGGATTGCTCTCGAGTGACTGCAGGGCCAATAGACCTCATCTAGGCTTGT
>NW_011394465.1:0-555 GCF_000754665.1 Bison bison bison | reverse complement strand
CCTAATCTAGGTAAATTAAACTATTTGTATGGTGGTCTGCCCTGCTTCAAGATTCAAGTTAATCATTTTTTGGCCCAGGATAAACCATTTGGTGCCAAGATTATCCCAAAATACGTCTTATGGGTGAGGGGCCTGGTGCCATTCTGAGTTTTAAGACATTCCTTTCTTTCATTAACTGCTAGTGACTATATAACATCCAGCTGAAGACTAGCAGGGGGGTACTGTTTCTGCCCCCTTCTGATGCCTATGTCAGAAGCTTTTTCTATCTCCTTTATACTTTAATAAACTTTATTACACAAAAGCTCTGAGTGAGCAAGCCTCATCTCTGGCCCCGAATTGAATTCTTCACCTCTGGGGGTCAAGAATCCCTGTGTCTTCGTGTGATTCAACAACAACCTTTCACTATGGACAGAGAAGCCTGGCAGAGTACAGTCCATGGGGTCACAAGGGTCAGACACAACTTAGTGACTAAACCACCACCATGAATGATAACATTATATTAGGACATATCCACATTTTAGAAATTTTATATACATTTCTAGAACATTTATGTTA
>NW_011394464.1:0-501 GCF_000754665.1 Bison bison bison | reverse complement strand
CATTTATTGCATTATTCATTGTATATTGACTCTCTTTTATTTCTTCTAGGTCCTTGTTAAACCTTTCTTGCATCTTCTCAATCTTTGTCTCCAAGCTATTTATCTGTGATTCCATTTTGATTTCAAGATTTTGGATCAATTTCACTATCATTATTCGGAATTCTTTATCAGGTAGATTCCCTATCTCTTCCTCTTTTGTTTGGTTTGGTGGGCATTTATCCTGTTCCTTTATCTGCTGGGTATTCCTCTGTCTCTTCATCTTGTTTAAATTGCTGAGTTTGGGGTGTCCTTTCTGTATTCTGGCAGTTTGTGGAGTTCTATTTATTGTGGCGTTTCCTCACTCTGTGTGGGTTTGTACAGGTGGCTTGTCAAGGTTTCTTGGTTAGGGAAGCTTGTGTCGGTGTTCTGGTGAGTGGAGCTGTATTTCCTCTCTCTCCTTTCGAAGACTTGGGTTGCTTTTCTGGGTGCCTGATGTCCTCTGCCGGCATTCAGAAGTTGTTT
>NW_011394463.1:0-600 GCF_000754665.1 Bison bison bison | reverse complement strand
GGTCCCTGCAGACTTGGGACAGGAGAGTCAGGCCTCGTCTTGGGTTGAGGCATGGAACTCCGCTTGCCCCTCGAGGTGTTCCCGGGGAGACAGGCCTCTTGTCGAGCTGTATTTGGAACCTGGGGGTTTTTTCCCGACGATGCACGGGCGAGTCACTGCCCCTTCGTGTTGACTTCATTCACAGGGTGTAGTTGGAAGAGGTGTCCGGGCATCGCGATCTTATCAAGAGGGGACCGGGAAATCGGGGTCCTTCGGAATGTGGAACCACCCACGAGGCCACGTCTGGAATGTCGTCGTGAGACCGGCCTCATCCTGAGGTGCGACCGGAAGGTTGGGAACCCCTTCCAGACAAAGCAGGGGAGTCGACCCTCCTGTCCAGATCAGGAGGGTAGAAGGGGCTCAGAGGATGTGGTGCCGGAAAACCTCGGTGTTCCTCTCGAGGGAGACCGGGATGTCGGGGAACTTTGTGGGTCGCATCAAGGGTGCCAAGTACCGTTCGAACTCCAATACCTAACGTGGGAATTCTCCTGAGACACTGTAGCGGGAAAGGGCTTCATCTTGCGATGACGGGGGAACCACGTGGATTTTCTCGAGTTGCGG
>NW_011394462.1:0-517 GCF_000754665.1 Bison bison bison | reverse complement strand
TTTTTTCTTGTTTCTTGAGGTATGCCTGTTTTGCTATGAACTTTCCCCTTAGGACTGCTTTTACAGTGTCCCACAGGTTTTGGGTTGTTGTGTTTTCATTCTCATTAGTTTCTATGCAAATTTTGATTTCTTTTTTGATTTCTTCTGTGATTTGTTGGTTATTCAGCAGCGTGTTGTTCAGCCTCCATATGTTGGAATTTTTAATAGTTTTTCTCCTGTAATTGAGATCTAATTTTACTGCATTGTGGTCAGAAAAGATGCTTGGAATGATTTCAATTTGTTTGAATTTTTCAAGGCTAAATTTATGGACCCAGGGATGTGATCTATCCTGGAGAAGGTTCCATGTGCGCTTGAGAAAAAGGTGAAATTCATTGATTTGGGATGAAATGTCCTGTAGATATCAATTAGGTCTAACTAGTCTATTGTATCATTTAACGTTTGTGTTTCCTTGTTAATTTTTCTGTTTTAGTTGATCTATCCATAGGTGTGAGTGGGGTATTAAGTCTCCACTATTATT
>NW_011394461.1:0-511 GCF_000754665.1 Bison bison bison | reverse complement strand
AGTTTCCCTGACTTCTCAGAGCCACCATGAGAAGCCGCCTGAGGTCACCTGCACAGTCGAGGGAAGCCAGGGTTTCCTGCCTCAACCCGAGAAAGACCTCGAGAGACCTTCTTCAACACGTCTCGAGGCCAGGTTCCCCTACCATGACTCGAGAGCAATGACGCGCTCCCCCTCGCCACTCGCATGGAGACCCGACTTCCCTGGCGCCCCACGAGAGGCTCACTGACCTCGCCGTCGTACCTCGTGAGAAACCGCACCCTGGGGCCGCCGCTCGAGAACCACCCCGAGACTCCCCCGTCATCGCGGAGATGAGGGCCTTCGTCTCCTGCATGGCCTAGAGGCCAACCTCGCGACCTCTCTCCAAACGCCTCAGGAGGCTTGACTCCCTTTAGTCCACCCAGTGTGTTCCAAGAGATACCCGTCGGGAATGGAGAGCAGAGCGGGGTTCTTTGCTTCCACTCGAGATGAGTGCCTGTCTCCCCGGGTGCGTCTGGAATGCAACCCCGAGATC
>NW_011394460.1:0-579 GCF_000754665.1 Bison bison bison | reverse complement strand
GCATCAAGGGTGCCAAGTACCATTTCGACCTCCAATACCTAACGTGGACTTCTCCTGAGACACTGTAGCGGGAAAGGGCTTCATTTTGCGATGACGAGTGAACCACGTGGATTTTCTCGAGTTGCGGCGGGATTCTCGAGTTACGACGGGGAATTCAGGATACCTCTTGTGTTGGCCCAGGGAAGTCCAATCTTCCATTCGAGTTGCGAAGGAAAGCTGGGGATTGCTCTCGAGTGACTGCAGGGCCAATAGACCTCATCTAGGCTTGTGTCCAGAAGCCAGTGTTCCTCTCCAGGGGCGAAAGGGATCTCGGGGTTGCATTCCAGACGCACCCAGGGAGACAGGCATCTATCTCGAGTGGAAGCAAAGAACCCCGCTCTGCTCTCGAGTCGCGACGTGTATCTCTTGGAGCTCACTGGGTGGACTAAAGGGAGTCAAGCCTCCTGAGGCGTTTGGAGAGAGGTCGAGAGATTGGTCTCTAGGCCATACAGGAGACGAAGGCCCTCAAGACGCGATGACGGGGGAGGCTCGGGGTTGTTCTCGAGCGGCGGCCCCAGTGTGCGGTTTCTCGCGAGGTAC
>NW_011394459.1:0-555 GCF_000754665.1 Bison bison bison | reverse complement strand
TATTCATGGATCAGAAGAATTAATATAGTGAAAAAGAGTATACTACCCAAAGCAATCTATAGATTCAGTGCAATACCTATCCAAACACCAACAGTATTTTTCACAGGTCAGATCAAATCAGATCAGTCACTCAGTCGTGTCCGACTCTTTGCGACCCCATGAATCGCAGCACGCCAGGCCTTCCTGTCGATCACCAACTCCCAGAGTTCACTCGGACTCACGTCCATTGAGTCAGCAATGCCAACCAGCCATCTCATCCTCTGTCGTCCCCTTCTCCTCCTGCCCGCAATCCCTCCCAGCATCAGAGTCTTTTCCAATGAGTCAATTCTTCGCATGAGGTGGCCAAAGTACTGGACTTTCAGCTTTAGCATCATTCCTTCCAAAGAAATCCCAGGGCTGATCTCCTTCAGAATGGACTGGTTGGACCTCCTTGCAGTCCAAGGGACTCTCAAGAGTCTTCTCCAACACCACAGTTCAAAAGCATCAATTCTTCGGCGCTCAGCCTTCTTCACAGTCCAACTCTCACATCCATACATGACCACAGGAAAAACCATA
>NW_011394458.1:0-552 GCF_000754665.1 Bison bison bison | reverse complement strand
GATGTGTAAGAATTTCCCAGACAAACCTTGAGCTAAGCAATGCGTTTTTTCCTTAGGAAATGTTGGTCTTCAGCGATGTTCAAAGCTTGTGTATTTCGGCTAGACTCTGGCTTCAGGTCGGTTCCCCCAAAAGGCTCAGAAGCGACCTGAACCAAACAGTAAGTTTTCCTCCTACCTTGTTCTCCTCATCTATGTTAAGGAAATGACATATTTGCCTGGAAATCTGCCTTTCTTCAAGATTCATGTCAATCATTTTTTAGCCCGGGATGACTCACCTGCTGCCCATGTTACCTCAATGCATGTCGTGGGTGAGGGGGTCTGGTGTCATGCTCTGAGACACTGCCGTTGTTTCCTTAGCAGACTGCTAGTGGCTGCATCACCTCGGGCTAAAGACCCGCAGGGGGTACTCTTACTCG
This sequence comes from Bison bison bison, assembly GCF_000754665.1. NCBI lineage: Eukaryota > Metazoa > Chordata > Mammalia > Artiodactyla > Bovidae > Bison > Bison bison. Next base: position 136 of record NW_011394458.1, on the reverse strand, counting down.
CCCCCCCCCACCCGCCCCAAGTCTATGTCAGCAGCTTTCTCGATCTCTTTTATCCTTTCATGACACATGGTGACACAAAAGCTCTGAGCGATCAAGTCATATCGAATCTTCATTTCAGTATTGAAGATGCATTCCA
>NW_011394457.1:0-526 GCF_000754665.1 Bison bison bison | reverse complement strand
TAGAGGCCAACCTCGCGACCTCTCTCCAAACGCCTCAGGAGGCTTGACTCCCTTTAGTCCACCCAGTGAGCTCTAAGAAATACCCGTTGCGACTCGAGAGCAGAGCGGGGTTCTTTGCTTCCACTCGAGATGAATGCCTGTCTCCCCGGGGGCGTCTGGAATGCAACCCCGAGATCCCGGTCGCCCCTGGAGAGGAACATTGGTCTTCTGGACACAAGCCTAGACTGAGGTCTATTGGCCCTGCAGTCACTCGAGAGCAATCCCCAGCTTTCCTTCGCAACTCGAATGGAAGATTGGACTTCCCTGGGCCAACACAAGAAGCATCCTGAATTCCCCGTCGTAACTCGAGAATCCTGCCGCAACTCGAGAAAAACCACGTGTCCCCGTCATCGCAAGATGAAGCCCTTTCCCGCTACAGAGTCTCAGGAGAAGTCCCACGATAGGAATTGGAGGTCGAAACGGTCTTGGAACCCTTGATGCGCCCACAAAGTTTCCCAGCATCCCGGTCTCCCTGGAGAGGAACACC
>NW_011394456.1:0-539 GCF_000754665.1 Bison bison bison | reverse complement strand
GGTTGAGGCATGGAACTCCGCTTGCCTCTCGAGGTGTCCCTGGGGAGAGAGGCCACTTGTCGAGCTGTATTGGCACCTGGGGTTTTTTTACGCACGATGCACGGGCTAGTCCCTGCCCCTTCGTGTTGACTTCATTCACAGGGTGGAGTTCGGAGAGGTGTCCGGGCATCGGGTTTCTTATCAAGAGGGGACCGGGAAATCGGGGTGCTTCGCAACGTGGAAGCACCCATGAAACCACGTCTGGAATGTCGTCGTGAGACCGGCCTCATCCTGAGGTGCGACCGGAAGGTCGGGAACCCCTTGCAGACAAAGCAGGGGAGTCGACCCTCCTGTGGAGACCAGGAGGGTAGAAGGGGCTCATAGGAAGTGGTGCCGGAAATCCTCGGTGTTCCTCTCCAGGGAGACCGGGAGGCCGGGGAACTTTGTGGGGGCGCATCAAGGGTGCCAAGTACCGTTTCGACCTCCAGTTCCTCACGTGGGACTTCTCCTGAGACGCTGTAGCGGGAAGGGCTTCATCTTGCGATGACGGGGGAACCACG
>NW_011394455.1:0-581 GCF_000754665.1 Bison bison bison | reverse complement strand
CCTCTTTCACAAAACCCATATCTTCAGTCTCCTGACTGGTTAACCAAGTGTTGGTTTGCATCCTCAGAAATTTCCTAGGTGAAATTCAAAACTGACCTCTCTACATGGTGGGGAAGGAGAGACTGAAGAAAAAGGAAGATCCCTCCAGATTGATAGGTATCAGGTTGAATAACAAGGCAATTTGTATATGAGACTTGTCCTATATGGCTGCAAGATTAGTAGATCTTCAAACCTGCCCACGAAAATCTTGAAAGTTTATATAGGGAACTTAATGAGATTCAGGCATGTATACAATCCAGATGTCCTCAAAAAAATACTACTCTCTCAAGGTTTCATCTTTGAAATGGCTCTCAGTGTGAGAACAGTGGATGCAGCATGCATTCCAAATGACAGAAATGAGGTAAGGAAACTCTGATACCTGGGTCCACCTTGTGGGTCAACCAATGCTCATGTCCTCTCCATGACATTCTCCAACAATAAGCAGGTTAATATTTCAAGAAGATATAACAATTGTTAACATTTATGCATCAAACATTGCAGCATATAAATATATAAAGCAAAAGCTAACAAACTAAAGTGAG
>NW_011394454.1:0-553 GCF_000754665.1 Bison bison bison | reverse complement strand
GTCAGTGATCACGCGGCTGAGCAGGCACTGATATCGTGACTGAGCATGCACTGATCATGTGCCGGGAGCTGGGGAGTCATTCCACTCTGGACAAAGGTCATGAGGAAGGAGGCTCGGCATACGCAAATGAGGGATCGAGCCTCAGGAGTCCACCCGGATATTCTCGAGCATCACCCCCCCAAAAAAACCGGAGTCTGCCTACTGTATTGCTTTGTGCTCTCACCTCTGATTTCACTGGGGGCTGTCCCCCACCACCATCTCGCTCTCTCTGTCAAAGAGTTAACTTACAGCTCCAATTCCTAAAGTTCCTTGTCATTCTTCCCTTTAACTTCCAGCTGAGTCTCCATCTGGAGCGCGGAACCCACCACGCTTACTAATTATGCCTGGGCTGCTAAGACCCACTCGAGAAGGTGTCTAGGGTGAGGCACCTTTCGCTATTGGAGAGGGCGCCTGCGGCCTACGTAAGTGGTGCAAACTTCTTGTCTTGAAGTTTGATTGGTCTTCCGCGTGAACCAAGCTACTCAGTCTCTTTTCTCCACCGAATTTTCCTACT
>NW_011394453.1:0-534 GCF_000754665.1 Bison bison bison | reverse complement strand
CACTCAAAACTCATGTCCATTGAGTCAGTGATGCCATCCAGCCATCTCATCCTCTCGTTGTCCCCTTCCTCCTCCCTGCCCCCCAATCCGTCCCAGCATCAGAGTCTTTTCCAATGAGTCAACTCTTCGCATGAGGTGGCCAAAGTACTGGAATTCAGCTTTAGCATCATTCCATCCAAAGAACACCCAGGACTGATCTCCTTCAGAATGGACTGGTTGGACCTCCTTGCAGTCCAAGGGACTCTCAAGAGTCTTCTCCAACACCATAGTTCAAAAGCATCAATTCTTCGACACTCAGCTTTCTTCACAGTCCAACTCTCACATCCACACATGACTACTGGAAAAATTATAGCCTTGACTAGACGGACCTTTGTTGGCAAAGTAATGTCTCTGCTTTTTAATATGCTATCTAGAGGTTTCTAATTCATGGAACAAATAGCTAGTAAAAGTAAAGACCCAAAATGAGGTAAATAGACCCCTAGGCTTCCTGGTTAGATTCCAAACAGAGGCTGAGTTTTTCATTTAAATGATTTT
>NW_011394452.1:0-528 GCF_000754665.1 Bison bison bison | reverse complement strand
TGGTGTTGGACAGGGAGGCCTGGCGTGCTGCGATTCATGGGGTCGCAAAGAGTTGGACACGACTGAGCGACTGATCTGATCTGATCTGTTTATTCTTGTCACCTCTTCTTGATATCTTCTGCTTCTGTTAGGTCCATACCATTTCTGTCCTTTATCCAGCCCATCTTTGCATGAAATGTTCCCTTGGTATCTCTAATTTTCTTGAAGAGATCTCTAGTCTTTCCCATTCTGTTGTTTTCCTCTATTTCTTTTCATTGATCGCTGAGGAAGGCTTTCTTATCTCTCCTTGCTATTCTTTGGAACTCTGCATTCACATGCTTATATCTTTCCTTTTCTCCTTTGCTTTTTGCTTCTCTTCTTTTCACAGCTATTTGTAAGGCCTTCCCAGATAGCCATTTTGCTTTTTTGCATTTCTTTTCCATGGGGATGGTCTTGATCCCTGTCTCCTGTACAGTGTCACAAACCTCTGTCCATAGTTCATCAGGCACTCTATCTATCAGATCTAGTCCCTTAATCTATTTCTCACTT
>NW_011394451.1:0-512 GCF_000754665.1 Bison bison bison | reverse complement strand
CATGCCCTTGTTAGATCCACCAACACATACTGCTGAGAGCACATCTCAGTCCCTGCACTAAACTAGGCTGGGTCCTGCCCTTGTTTAAGACCCCCAACAAACACTCCTGTGTCCATATCACATCCCCGGCACTGAACCAGTCTAGATCATGCCCTTGTTACGATCCCCCAACACCATACTCCTGAACCCACATCTCGGTCCCTGCACAAAGCAGTCTAGGTCCTGCCCTTGTTGAAGACCCTGACAAACACTCCTGAGCCTGCATCCCAGTCCCTGCACTGAACTAGGCTGGGTCCTGCCCCTGTTCAAACTCCCGACAAACATTCCAGAGCCAACATCTCTGTCCATGCACTGTCCATGTTCAAGCCCCCTGGCAAACAATCCTGAGCCGACACCTAGCTCCCTGCCCCTGAACTAAGGTGTGTCCTCCCCTTGTTCAACTCTCTGCCCCCCAGGAAACACCCCTGATCCCACATATCACTCCCTGCACTGAAGCCGCCTGGGCCCTACCC
>NW_011394450.1:0-602 GCF_000754665.1 Bison bison bison | reverse complement strand
TTGAAAATAAAAGCCATATGATTATCTCAATAGATGCAGGAAAGCCTTTGACAAAATTCAACATCCATTTATTGATAAAAACTCTCCAGAAAGCAGGCATAGAAGGAACATACCTCAATATAATAAAAGTTATATATGACAAACCCACAGCAAACATTATCCTCAATGGTGAAAAATTGAAAGCATTTCCCCTAAAATCAGGAACAAGACAAGTGTGCCCACTTTCACTACTACTATTCAACACAGTTTTGGAAGTTTTAGCCACAGCAATCAGAGCAGACAAAGAAATAAAAGGAATCCGAATTGGAAAAGAAGAAGTAAAACTCTCACTGCAGATGACACGATCCTCTACATAGTGAAGTGAAAGTGAAAGTGAAGTCACTCAGCCGTGTCCGACTCCTAGCGACCCCATGGACTGCAGCCTACCAGGCTCCTTCATCCATGGAATTTTCCAGGCAAGAGTACTGGAGTGGGGTGCCATTGCCTTCTCCAGATCCTCTACATAGAAAACCCTAAAGGTTCCACCAGAAAACTACTAGAGCTAATCAATGAATATAGTAAAGTTGGAGGATATAAAATCAACACACAGAAATCCCTTTCAT
>NW_011394449.1:0-552 GCF_000754665.1 Bison bison bison | reverse complement strand
GCCTGATCCCCGCCAGCTGAGCCGCGCGACACCTGCCTGCTCATCTGCCTGATACTCGCCAGCTGAGCCCCGGGACATCTGCCTGCTCATCTGCCTGATAATCGCCAGCTGAGCCCTGTGACACCTGCCTGCTCATCTGCCTGAAAATCGCCAGCTGAGCCGCGCGACACCTGCCTGCTCATCTGCCTGATACTCGCCAGCTGAGCCACGCGACACCTGCCTGCTCATCTGCCTGATACTCGCCAGCTGACCCCCGCGACACCTAGCCTGCTCATCTGTCTGATACTTGCCATCTGAGCCGCGCGACACCTGCCTGCTCATCTGCTTGATACTCGCCAGCTGAGCGGCGCGACACCTGCCTGCTCATCTGCCTGAAACTCGCAAGCTCAGCCCCGTGACACATGCCTGCTCATCTGCATGTTACTCGGTAGCTGGGCCCCTCGACACCTGCCTGCTCTTCTGCCTGATACTCGCCAGCTGAGCCCCACGACACCTGCCTGCTCATCTGGCTGATACTCGCCTGCTGAGCTGTGCGATACCTGAATGCTCATC
>NW_011394448.1:0-563 GCF_000754665.1 Bison bison bison | reverse complement strand
CCCCTTCCAGAAAAAGCAGGGGAGTCGACCCTCCTGTCCAGATCAGGAGGGGAGAAAGGGCTCAGAGGAGGGGATTCCGGAAAACCTCAGTGTTCCTCTCGAGGGAGACCGGGATTTCGGGGAACTTTGTGGGTCGCATCAAGGGTGCCAAGTGCCCTTTCGACCTCCAATTCCTAACGTGGGACTTCTCCTGAGACGCTGTAGCGGGAAAGGGCTTCTTCTTGCGATGACGGGGGAGCCACGTAGTTTTTCTCGAGTTACGGCGGGATTCTCGAGTTACGACGGGGAATTCAGGCTACCTCTTGTGTTGGCCCAGGCAAGTCCAATCTTCCTCTCGAGTTGCGAAGGAAAGCTGGGGATTGCTCTCGAGTGACTGCAGGGCCAAGAGACCTCATCTAGGCTTGTGTCCAGAAGCCAATGTTCCTCTCCAGGGGCGACAGGGATATCGGGGTTGCATTCCAGACGCACCCGGGGAGACAGGCATTCATCTCGAGTGGAAGCAAAGAAACCCCGCTCGCTCTCGAATCGCGACGGGTATCTCTTGGAGCTCACTGGGGGGACTC
>NW_011394447.1:0-538 GCF_000754665.1 Bison bison bison | reverse complement strand
AAGCTGCAACTCCAGACTTTGGCCACCTCATGCGAAGAGTTGACTCATTGAAAAGACTCTGATGCTGGGAGGGGATTGGGGACAGGAGGAGAAGGGGATGACAGAGGATGAGATGTCTGGATGGCATCACTGACTCGATGGACGTGAGTCTGAGTGAACTCCGGGAGTTGGTGATGGACAGGGAGGCCTGGCATGCTGCGATTCATGGTCGCAAAGAGTCGGACATGACTGAGCGACTGAACTGAACTAAATAATATACACTGTCTTTTCATGTGCTTCTTGGCCATCTGTATATCTTAAGAGAAGTGTCTATTTACATCTTCTACCCACTTTTGATTGGGTTGTTTGTTTTGGTGATATTAAGCCACATGAGTTGTTTGTAAATTTTGAAAACTAGTTCCTTGTTGGGATTTGCATCATTTGCAAATATTTTCTTCCATTCCGTGGGTCATCATTTCATTTTGTTTATGATTTCCTTTGCTGTGCAAAAACTTTGGAGTTTAATTAGGTCCCATTTGTTTATTTTTGTTTTTATTTC
>NW_011394446.1:0-516 GCF_000754665.1 Bison bison bison | reverse complement strand
GCCTTTGGCTGTGTGGATCACAACAAACTGTGGAAACTTCTTCAAGAGATGGGAATACCAGACCACCTTACCTGCCTCCTGAGAAATCTGTGTGCAGGTCAAGAAGCAACAGTTAGAACCGGACGTGGAACAACAGACTGGTTCCAAACTGGGAAAGGAGTACGTCAAGGCTGTATACTGTCACCCTGCTCATTTAACTTCTATGCAGAGCTGTTGTTGTTGTTTAGTCACTAAGTCGTGCCTGACTCTTTTGTGACCCCATGGGCTGTAGCCTGCCAGGCTCCTCTGTCCATGGGATTTTCCCAGGCAAGAATATCGGACGGGCTGCCATTTCTTTCTCCAGGGGAACTTCCCGATGCAGGGACTGAAGCCAGGTCTCTTGCATCTCCTGCACTGGCAGGCAGATTCTTTACCACTGAGCAACTGAGGGAAGCATAGTATATCATGCAAAAGGCCGGGCTGGATGAAGCACAAGCTGGAAGCAACATTGCTGGGAGAAATATCAATAACCTCCTT
>NW_011394445.1:0-713 GCF_000754665.1 Bison bison bison | reverse complement strand
CTATTAGATATTTGGGCCTAATCTTATCTGAAGGGACTAGGGCCATAGGCTCTGAGAGAACTAAACTTATACTAAGTCATCTCCTATCTATGACTTTAAGATAATTGAGAGGATTTTGGGGAATCACAGTTTACTGTCGCTGGAGAAGGCAATGGTGCCCTACTCCAGTACTCTTGCCTGGGAAATCCACGGACAGAGGAGCCTGGTAGGCTGCAGTCCATGGGGTCGCAAAGAGTCGACTTTGTTGACTTACCTGGTGGCTCAGACGGTAAAGTGTTTGTCTACAATGTGGAAAACCTGGGTTCGATCCCTGAGTTGGGAAGATCCCCTGGAGAAGGAAATGACAATCCACTCCAGGACTATTGCCTGGAAAATACCATGGACAGAGGAGACTGGTAGGCTACAGCCCATGTGGTCGCAAAGAGTTGGACAGGACTGAGCGACGTCACTTTCACTATAGCTGAAACTCAGCAGGCCCAACCTGACAAACTGGTTTAGTCTCCAAATACTCAAAAGGCTTTTAAGGTTCTTCAGACTGCTATCCTGAAAGCTCCCACTCTGAGCTTGCCCACAGGGTTAGAATTTAATTTGTTTGTCACTGAAAGAAAAGGTATGGCCTTGGGAGTTTTGACACAACCCCGAGGGCCTCACCAGCAACCTATTATTTATCTAAGAAGAGAATTAGATGTAATTTCACGTGGGTGGCCCCACTG
>NW_011394444.1:0-529 GCF_000754665.1 Bison bison bison | reverse complement strand
AACAACAGATGATGAGATGGTTGGATGGCATCACAGACTCAATAGACATGAGTTTGAGCAAGCTCCAGGATTTGGTGATGGACTGGAGGCTTGGTGTGCTACAATCCATGGGGTCACAAAGAGTCAGATATTACTGAGTGACTGAACTGAACTGATAGGGTCGTGTCTCACTGTTTAGTCTCGTTAAAACTTCACACCCCTAAACCTTGACTGAAACCAAGCCAGGACCACAGCACCCAGCTGAGGGTGCTATGGTACCTAGGTGTCTACACTGTCAGAATGGAGGCTTAATCTGGAAATTCCAGCCCCTGAAGAGGTGGATAATAGGTGACTATAGTCTCCAAGATCTTCCAGGCCTTTACACCACTTGGGATTCTGGTTCCAGCTAGAGTCAGCAGGTAGAAGAGGTTTTAAAAGGGGTTCAACGAAGGGCCCACTGGCAGGCTGTCTTGACATGAACCCAGTACAATCTTGGCACCCATGCCTACTCAGGCCCTAGTCAGGAAGTCTGAGGGAATAAATTAGACTT
>NW_011394443.1:0-528 GCF_000754665.1 Bison bison bison | reverse complement strand
TCTCGAGATGTCCCCGGGGAGAGAGGCCGCTTGTCGAGCTGTATTAGGAACCTGGGGTTTTTTCCGAACGATGCACGGAAAAACTGCCCCTTCGTGTTGACTTCATTCACAGGGTGGAGTTCGGAGAGGTGTCCGGGCATCGGGTTCTTATCAAGAGGGGACCGGGAAATCGGGGTCCTACGGAATGTGGAACCACCCACGAGGCCACGTCTGGACTGTCTTCGTGAGACCGTCCTCATCCTGAGGTGCGACCGGAAGGTCGGGAACCCCTTCCAGACAAAGCAGGGGAGTCGACCCTCCTGTCCAGATCAGGAGGGGAGAAAGGGCTCAGAGGAGGGGGTGCCGGAAAACCTCAGTGTTCCTCTCGAGGGAGACCGGGATTACGGGGAACTTTGTGGGTCGCATCAAGGGTGCCAAGTGCCCTTTCGACCTCCAATTCCTAACGTGGGACTTCTCCTGAGACGCTGTCGCGGGAAAGGGCTTCATCTTGCGATGACGGGGGAGCCACGTGGTTTTTCTCGAGGTACG
>NW_011394442.1:0-568 GCF_000754665.1 Bison bison bison | reverse complement strand
ATACTGAAAGAGGAACTCCCCGGGTTGGTAGGTACCCAATATGCTACTGGAGATCAGTGGAGAAATAACTCCAGAAAGAATGAAGGGATGGAGCCAAAGCAAAAACAATACCCGGTTGTGGATGTGACTGGCGATAGAAGCAAGGTCCAATGCTGTAAAGAGCAATACTGCATAGGAACCTGGAATATCAGGTCCATGAATCAAGGCAAATTGGAAGTGGTCAAACAGGAGATGGCAAGAGTGAACGTCGACATTCTAGGAATCAGTGAACTAAAATGGACTGGAATGGGCGAATTTAACTCAGATGATCATTATATCTGCTACTGTGGGGCAGGAATCCTTTAGAAGAAATGGAGTAGCCATCATGGTCAACAAAAGAGTCTGAAATGCAGTACTCAGAATATGCAATCTCAGAAACGACAGAATGATCTCTGTTCATTTCCAAGGCAAACCATTCAATATCATGGTAATCCAAGCCTATGCCCCAACCAGTAACGCTGAAGAAGCTGAAGTTGAACGGTGCTATGAAGACCTACAAGACCTTTTAGAACTAACACCCAAAAAGATG
>NW_011394441.1:0-548 GCF_000754665.1 Bison bison bison | reverse complement strand
GAGAGGTCGCGAGGTTGGCCTCTGAGCCATTCAGGAGAGGAAGGCCCTCATCTCCGCGATGTCGGGGGAGTCTCGGGGTGGTTCTCGAGCGGCGGCCCCAGGGTGCGGTTTCTCCCGAGGTACGACGGCGAGGTCAGTGAGCCTCTCGTGGGGCGCCAGGGAAGTCGGGTCTCCATGCGAGTGGCGAGGGCGAGCGCGTCATTGCTCTCGAGTCATGGTAGGGGAATCTGGCCTCGAGACGTGCTGAAGAAGGTCTCTCGAAGTCTTTCTCAAGTTGAGGCAGGAAACCCTGGCTTCCCTCGACTTGTGCAGGTGACGTCAGGGGGCTTCTCATGGTGGCTCTGAGAAGTCAGGGAAACTGGAGGTGGGAGGGGCCTCTCGGGACTCCACTGGGCTTGGTGCATTGGAAGAGGGCCTCATCTCCAGTTGAGGCAGGAACCGCAGGGTACCTCTGGTTTCAGACTCTGATCGCAGGGTCCCTGCAGACTGGGGACAGGAGAGTCAGGCCTCGTCTTGGGTTGAGGCATGGAACTCCGCTTGCCTCTCGA
>NW_011394440.1:0-502 GCF_000754665.1 Bison bison bison | reverse complement strand
CCTGTGGGACACAGTAAAAGCAGTCCTAAGGGGAAAGTTCATAGCAATACAGGCACACCTCAAGAAACAAGAAAAAACTCAAATAAATAACCTAAGCCTACACCTAAAGCAACTAGAAAAGGAAGAAATGAAGAACCCCAGGGTTAGTAGAAGTAAAGAAATCTTAAAAATTAGGGCAGAAATAAATAGCAAAAGAAACAAAAGAGACCATAGCAAAAATCAACAAACCAAAAGCTGGGTTACTTTGAAAGGATAAATAAAAATTGACAAACCATTAGCCAGACTCATCAAGAAACAAAGGGAGAAAAATCAAATCAACAAAATTAGAAACAAAAATGGAGAGATCACAACAGACAACACAGAAATACAAAGGATCATAAGAGACTACTATCAACAATTATATGCCAATAAAATGGACAACGTGGAAGAAATGGACAAATTCTTAGAAAAGTACAACTTTCCAAAACTCGACCAGGAAGAAATAGAAAATCTTGGGGATAAT
>NW_011394439.1:0-582 GCF_000754665.1 Bison bison bison | reverse complement strand
CGGAGTCTGAAATCAGAGGAACCCTGAGGTTCCTGCCTCAACTGGAGATGAGGCCCTCTTCCAATGCACAAAACCCAGAGGAGTCCCGAGAGGCCCCTCCCACCTCCAGTTTCCCTGACTTCTCAGAGCCACCATGAGAAGCCCCCTGAGGTCACCTGCACAAGTCAAAGGAAGCCAGGGTTTCCTGCCTCACCCCGAGAAAGGCCTCTAGAGACCTTCTTCAACACGTCTCGAGGCCAGTTCCCCTACCATGACTCGAGAGCAATGACGCGCTCCCCCTCGCCACTCGCATGGAGACCCGACTTCCCTGGCGCCCCACGAGAGGCTCACTGACCTCGCCGTCGTACTTCGTGAGAAACCGCACCCTGGGGCCGCCTCTCGAGAACCACCCCGAGACTCCCCCGTCATCGCGGAGATGAGGGCCTTCGTCTCCTGCATGGCCTAGAGACCAATCTCCCGACCTCTCTCCAACGCCTCAGGAGGCTTGACTCCCTTTAGTCCACCCAGTGAGCTCCAAGAGATACCCGTCGCGACTCGAGAGCAGAGCGGGGTTCTTTGCTTCCACTCGAGATGAATGCCTGT
>NW_011394438.1:0-504 GCF_000754665.1 Bison bison bison | reverse complement strand
CCATGATCCAGTGGATGTTGGCAATTTGATCTCTGGTTCCTCTGTCTTTCTAAAACCAGCTTGAACATCTGGAAGTTCACAGTTCACATATTGCTGAAGCCTGGCTTGGAGAATTTTGAGCATTACTTTACTAGCATGTGAGATGAGTGCAATTGTGCAGTAGTTTGAGCATTTTTTGGTATTGCCTTTCTTGGGGTTGGGATGAAAACTGACCTTTTCCAGTCCTGTGGCCACTGCTGAGTTTTCCAAATTTGCTGGCATATTGAGTGCGGCACTTTCACAGCATCATCTTTCAGGATTTGGAAAAGCTCAACTGGAATTCCATCACCTCCACTAGCTTTGTTCGTAGTGATGCTTCCTAAGGCCCACTTGACTTCACATTCCAGGGTGTCTGGCTCTAGCCGAGTGATCACAACATCATGATTATATGGGTCGTGAATATCTTTTTTGTACAGTTCTTTTGTGTATTCTTGCCACCTCTTCTTAATATCTTCTGCTTCTGTT
>NW_011394437.1:0-508 GCF_000754665.1 Bison bison bison | reverse complement strand
GGTAGGGGAATCTGGCCTCGAGACGTGTTGAAGAAGGTCTCTCGAGGTCTTTCTCGGGTTGAGGCAGAAACCCTGGCTTCCCTTGACTTGTGCAGGTGAGCTCAGGGAGCTTCTCATCGTGGCTCTGAGAAGTCAGGGAAACTGGAGGTGGGAGAGGCCTCTCGGCACTCCACTGGGTTTGGTGCATTGGAAGAGGGCCTCATCTCCAGTTGAGGCAGGAACCTCAGGGTTCCTCTGACTTCAGACTCCGATCGCAAGGTCCCTGCAGACTTGGGACAGGAGAGTCAGGCCTCGTCTTGGGTTGAAGCATGGAACTCCGCTTGCCTCTCGAGGTGTTCCCCGGGGAGACAGGCCACTTGTCGAGCGGTATTTGGAACCTGGGGGTCTTTTCCCGACGATGCACGGGCGAGTCACTGCCCCTTCGTGTTGACTTCATTCACAGGGTGGAGTTGAAAGAGGTGTCCGCGCATCGGGTTCTTATCAAGAGGGGACCGGGAAATCGGGGTCC
>NW_011394436.1:0-525 GCF_000754665.1 Bison bison bison | reverse complement strand
GGAAATGACCCAGCTCTTCAGTACACTGTACGTCACTAGTTTAGCACAGGATAGAAACTCGGGTAACCCAAACACCTGGAGAAACGATTGTATGTTCAGTTCAGTTCAGTGGCTCAGTCGTGTCTGACTCTTTGGGACCCCGTGGCCTGCAGGACGCTGGGCTTCCGTGTCCCATCACCAACTCCAGGGGCTTGCTCAAACTCATGTCCATCGAATCAGTGATGCCATCCAACCATCTTAGCCTCTGTCGTCCCCTTCTCCTCTGCCTTCAATCAAGACTCTCATAGGCAGATATTTTCGAGTGTAATTAGTGTTCATAGCTTCTCTAAAAGCTCATATCACATTTAATTTTTCGTTTTGTTCCTGTTCTTTCGAGGTACTTTCTTGTTGACAAGCTTGTGACAGATATAACGATATAGCAATTTTTACGTTAGAACAAACCGAGGCACTATGAACATTTTGTGCTTCATGTTGATGACTCTTAGACATGTCTACAGTAGAGGAGCAAAAACAAAACTACTAGAT
>NW_011394435.1:0-609 GCF_000754665.1 Bison bison bison | reverse complement strand
GGGGAGCCTGGTGGGCTGCCGTCTCTGGGGTCGCACAGAGTCGGACACGACTAAAGTGACTTAGCAGCAGCAGCATCCTAATCATAAGTCTGAAGGATCCAGTGCTTATCATGACATATAGCTGGCATTAAGTAAATATTGGATGAGTTAATTAGAAACACCAGTTGCCTGTTCAGAAGCTGTGGGGATTGCCAGCCCCATTTGGGAGAGTCAGTAGATGAATCAGTGACATTTCCCTCTGTGCCACCTTTTTTCCTTCCTGTTTAGGTACCACTGTCTAAGCAGAAGGCCCGTTGGTGGTGGTAGATCTAACATCCATTGGAGAACATGCTACTTTGTGCAGCACAGTTGAAAATGTTAGGGAAGTTTGTTGTTGTTCAGTCTTTAGTCATGTCCTAATCTGCAGCTCCATGGACTGCAGCACATCAGGCTTCCCTGCCCTTCACCATCTCCCAGAGCTTGCTTAAACTCATGTCCATCGAGTTGGTGATGCCATCTAACCATCTTGTCCTCTGTCATCTCCTTCTCCTGCCTTCTGTCTTTCCCAGCTTCAGGGTCTTTTCCAATGAATGGGCTCTTTGCATCAGGTGGCCAAAGTATTGGACCTTC
>NW_011394434.1:0-509 GCF_000754665.1 Bison bison bison | reverse complement strand
GAGACAGGCATTCATGTCGAGTGGAAGCAAAGAACCCCGCTCTGCTCTCGAGTCGCGACGGGTATCTCTGGGAGCTCGCTGGGTGGACTAAAGGGAGTCAAGCCTCCTGAGGCGTTTGGAGAGAGGTCGCGAGGTTGGCCTCTAGGCCATGCAGGAGACGAAGGCCCTCATCTCCCCGATGACGGGGGAGTCTCGGGGTGGTTCTCGAGCGGCGGCCCCAGGGTGCGGTTTCTCACGAGGTACGACGGCGAGGTCAGTGAGCCTCTCGTGGGGGCGCCAGGGGAAGTCGGGTCTCCATGCGAGTGGCGAGGGGGAGCGCGTCATTGCTCTCGAGTCATGGTAGGGGAACCTGGCCTCGAGACGTGTTGAAGAAGGTCTCTCGAGGTCTTTCTCGGGTTGAGGCAGGAAACCCTGGCTTTCCTCGACTTGTGCAGGTGACCTCAGGGGGCTTCTCATGGTGGCTCTGAGAAGTCAGGGAAACTGGAGGTGGGGGGGGCCTCTCGGGACTG
>NW_011394433.1:0-536 GCF_000754665.1 Bison bison bison | reverse complement strand
CGCTTCAGTCTCCGGACATATCAGCCTGAAGGCGCTAGATCTTGTCTGCTCTCAGAAGTTAAGCAGGGTCGGGCCTGGTTAGTATCTTGGATGGGAGACCACCTGGGAATCCCGGGTGCTCGAGGCTTTTTGCCTACCAGAAGAGGTCCTTTAGCCCCCGCCGCGCGTCCCGATTCTCGGATCCCCCCCGCAGCCCCAGCCCCTCCCAGGGCGGGGGCAGTGGGTGGCCCGGGCCCCGGCTCCCGCTGCAGACCTGGGTTGCCTCCACGCTGCCCGCGAGCCCCTCCGCATTCGCATTCGACTTCCAGGACACCAGACGACAGGCAGTCCCTTCTCCATCTGGGGCTCCTTTGGCTTGCCTCAGGCAATCCCGGGGCTTGCACCGACTCCAGCCAGAGCCCCATTCCCTACCCCACCCCCTGCCTAGCAGGCGATCACGCGCGTGCACGCACAGATAGATGTGCCCAAACGGGGCATCTATCTTGTTCACTTATACTGTGGGTGGATCTATGCCTGGGAGTCGGACTGCTGAACCA
>NW_011394432.1:0-527 GCF_000754665.1 Bison bison bison | reverse complement strand
GTATACTGTATTGGTGTTTTTCTTTCTGGCTTACTTCGCTCTGTATAATAGGCTCCAGTTACATCCACCTCATTAGAACTGATTCAAATGTATTTTTAATGGCTGAGTAATACTCCATTGTGTATATGATCACAGCTTTCTTATCCATTTGTCTGCTGATGTACATCTAGGTTGCTTCCATGTCCTGGCTATTATAAACAGTGCTGTGATGAACATTGGGGTACACGTGTCTCTTTCACTTCTGGTTTCCTCGGTGTGTATGCCCAGCACTGGGATTGCTGGGTCGTATGGCAGTTCTATTTCCAGTTTTTTAAGGAATCTCCACACTGTTCTCCATAGTGGCTGTACTAGTTTGCATTCCCACCAACAGTGTAAGAGGGTTTCCTTTTCTCCACACCCTCTCCAGATCAATTTCTTGTAGACTTTTGGATAGCAGCCATTCTGACACGTGAAATGGTACCTCATTGTGGTTTTGATTTGCATTTCTCTGATAATGAGTGATGTTGAGCATCTTTTCATGTGCTTGT
>NW_011394431.1:0-586 GCF_000754665.1 Bison bison bison | reverse complement strand
GAAAATTACTAGAACTAATCAATGATTATAGTAAAGTTGCAGGATATAAAATCAACACACAGAAATCCCTTGCACTCCTATACACTAATAATGAGAAAACTGAAAGAGAAATTAAGGAAACAATTCCATTCACCATTGCAACTGAAAGAATAAAATACTTAGGAATATACCTACCTAAAGAAACTAAAGACCTATATATAGAAAACTATAAAACACTGGTGAAAGAAATCAAAGAGGACGCTAATAGATGGAGAAATACACCATGTTCATGGATTGGAAGAATCGATATAGTGAAAATGAGTATACTACCCAAAGCAATTTATAGATTCAATGCAATCCCTATCAAGCTACCAACGGTATTCTTCACAGAGCTAGAACAAATAATTTCACAATTTGTATGGAAACACAAAAAACCTCGAATAGCCAAAGCGATCTTGAGAAAGAAGAATGGAACTGGAGGAATCAACCTGCCTGACTTCAGGCTCTACTACAAAGCCAGTCATAAAGACAGTATGGTACTGGCACAAAGACAGAAATATAGATCAATGGAACAAAATAGAAAGCCCAGAGATAAATCCATGCACAT
>NW_011394430.1:0-543 GCF_000754665.1 Bison bison bison | reverse complement strand
GAATCACGCAGCTCAGCAGGCAATAATCATGGAGCTGAGCAAACAGGAATCACGCAGCTCAGCATGCAATAATCAAGAAGCTGAGCAGGCAGGAATCACGCAGCCTTAGCCAGGCAACTTCACTCGAGCTGAGCAGACTGTAATGAATGGCTAAGCAGACTCTAATCACGTCACTCAGCCGGCTCCTAACCCGGTCTTGAGCAGGCACTAATCACGCAGCTGAGCAGGGACTAATCACACAGGTGATCAGGCCCGGGTCAGGCAGCTGAGCAGGGATTAAGCATGCAGCTGAGCAAGCGCTAATGCCTTGATTCAGCAGACCCTGATCACGTGACTGAGCAGGCCCTGATCACGTGGCTGAGCATGCACTGATCACGTGACTGAGCATGCACTGATCACGTGACTGAGAGGCACTGATCACGTGACTGAGCATGCATTGATCACGTGACTGAGAGACACTGATCACGTGACTGAGAGGCGCTGATCATGTGACTGAGGGGCGCTGATCACGTGACTGAGAGGCGCTGATCACGCGGCTATCAT
>NW_011394429.1:0-573 GCF_000754665.1 Bison bison bison | reverse complement strand
TCCCGCCGCAACTCGAGAAAAACCACGTGGTTCCCCCGTCATCGCAAGATGAAGCCCTTTCCCGCTACAGCGTCTCAGGAGAAGTCCCACGTGAGGAATTGGAGGTCGAAACGGTACTTGGCACCCTTGATGCGCCCCCACAAAGTTCCCCGGCATCCCGGTCTCCCTGGAGAGGAACACCGAGGTTTTCCGGCACCACTTCCTCTGAGCCCCTTCTACCCTCCTGATCTCCACAGGAGGGTCGACTCCCCTGCTTTGACTGGAAGGGGTTCCCGACCTTCCTTTCGCACGTCATTATGAGGCCGGTCTCACGACGACATTCCAGACGTGGCCTCGTGGGTGCTTCCACATTGCGAAGCACCCCGATTTCCCGGTCCCCTCTTGGTAAGAACCCGATGCCCGGACACCTCTCCGAACTCCACCCTGTGAATGAAGTCAACACGAAGGGCGAGTGACTCGCCCGTCGCATCGTCCGGAAAACGACCCCACGGTTCCAAACTACCGCTCGACAAGTGGCCTCTCTCCCCGGGGACCGACCTCGAGAGGCAAGCGGAGTTCCATGCCTCAACCCAA
>NW_011394428.1:0-547 GCF_000754665.1 Bison bison bison | reverse complement strand
ATATGAGTATTGCTACTCCTGATTCCTGTTGCTCACATTTTGCATCGAAATACCTTTCTCAGCCCTTCACTTTCCTCTGTATACGCCCTTGGTTTCAGGTGCATCTCTTTACACAGCATACATAGAAGCCTGGTTTTGTAACCGATTTATCATACTTTCTTTGTCACCTATCTATCCATTTGTCCATCCCTCTTTCCAATCAACAATCAATCTTTTTCCTTGGTGCATTTCAGTATGTGTCTCCTTAAGTATCTCAGCAAGCCTGCCATTAAGTAGTCAGCCGTGTTTGTATACAGCAATTTTCTTTGGATATTAACTTTACACACAATGAAATATAGCAATCTTTTCTTTCCTCAGTCATGCTACTTTTGAACTGAAGTATAGTCCATTTATAATTTTGTGTTAATTTCTGCTTTACAGCAAAGTGATTCAGTTATAGACATATATTTACATATGTATACGTTGAGTGTGGAGATATAGATATATATATATATATATATACACACACACACGCATTCTTTTATTTAATCTCTCTCTCTTGTATTTT
>NW_011394427.1:0-739 GCF_000754665.1 Bison bison bison | reverse complement strand
GACTAAAGGGAGTCAAGCCTCCGGAGGCGTTTGGAGAGAGGTCGAGAGATTGGTCTCTAGGCCATACAGGAGACGAAGGCCCTTGCCGGGGACCAGCCCCGGCTGATCCAGGGTATTCGAAGGAGAGACGGCATAGGCGAGGATCAGGATACTATAGCTTCAATTAGATATTAATTAAAGATATAAAGAGTAATAGAATAAGGATAGCTCAGTAGGAAAATTCAGTGGAGAAAAGAGGCTGAGTAGCTTGGTTTACGCGGGAGACCAATAAAACTTCAAGACAAGAAGTTTGCACCACTTACGTAGGCCGCAGGCGTCCTTCCGTTCTCCCGAAGGAGAGGAGACACTGAGGCTCCCGGTCGGATCTTAGAAGCCCAGGCATATTAGTAAGCATGGTGGTTCCGCGCTCCAGATGGAGACTCAGCCAGAGTGGGAGAGAGAGCGACATGGGGAGACCAGTATTTCGAGGAACTGATCCCAATTCTTTATTTTCCAGAGTCTGTTTTTATACACTGAGATGTTATACAAAAGTCACGTGGGGACAGCAGTCCTGACTTTTATTAAAGTCAGGTGCTTCACACAAATGTATACAGAGGTCTTAGGGGTGTTACATCATCTTCTGGCCAGGGGGGCCTGCTGGCAATTTACGACCCTCTCCTTGTGACAGCGGTCAGTCAATCAGGACACTTATTTCTCCAGGGCTGATTATTCTCAAAACAGATGCCACCCAAGTAAAGTT
>NW_011394426.1:0-532 GCF_000754665.1 Bison bison bison | reverse complement strand
ATCTTATTTTCTTGAACTCCAAAATCACTGTGGATGGTGAATGTAACCACAAAATTAAAAGTAGCTAGCTCCTTGGAAGAAAAGCTATGACAAACATAGATAGCATTAAAAAAAAAGTAGCAAAGGCATCAGTCTGCTGACCAAAGTTGTTATAGTCAAAGCTACAGTGGCTCAAACAGTAAGGAATTCACTTGTAATGTGGGAGACCTGGGTTTGACCATGGGAAGGACATCTCTGTAGTCCAGTAGTAAGACTCAGTGCTCCCCAATTAGGGAGTCCAAATTCATTCCCTGGTCAGGGCATTCGATCCCACATACTGCTGCTAAAAATACTGCATGTGACAGTTAAAAATCCTGCCTCCCACATGCTACAGTGAAGACTGAAGAGTCCTTGTGCTGGAACTAAAACCAAGCACAGCCAAGTAAATGAATAAATATTTGAAAGAAAGAAAGAAAAAGATATGAGAATTCCCTGGTGGTTCAGTGGTTGGGACTTGATGCTTTCACTGCCAATGGCCAGGGTTCAACACCCT
>NW_011394425.1:0-511 GCF_000754665.1 Bison bison bison | reverse complement strand
AGGGTGGAGTTCGGAGAGGTGTCCGGGCATCGGGTTCTTATCAAGAGGGGACCGGGAAATCGGGGTCGTACGGAATGTGGAAGCACCCACGAGGCCACGTCTGGAATGTCTTCGTGAGACCGGCCTCATCCTGAGGTGCGACCGGAAGGTCGGGAACCCCTTCCAGACAAAGCAGGGGAGTGGACCCTCCTGTCCAGATCAGGAGGGGAGAAAGGGCTCAGAGGAGGGGGTGCCGGAAAACCTCAGTGTTCCTCTCGAGGGAGACCGGGATTTCGGGGAACTTTGTGGGTCACATCAAGGGTGCCAAGTGCCCTTTCGACCTCCAATTCCTAACGTGGGACTTCTCCCGAGACTCTGTAGCGGGAAAGGGCTTCATCTTGCGATGACGGGGGAGCCACGTGGTTTTTCTCGAGTTACGGCCGGATACTCGAGTTACGACGGGGAATTCAGGATGCCTCTTGTGTTGGCCCAGGCAAGTCCAATCTTCCATTCGAGTTGCGAAGGAAAGCTG
>NW_011394424.1:0-525 GCF_000754665.1 Bison bison bison | reverse complement strand
ATAAGGGTGATGTCATCTCCATATCTGAAGTTATTGATATTTCTCTTGGCAATCTTGATTCTAGCTTGTGCTTCTTTCAGCCCAGCATTTCTCATGAGGTATTCTGCCTACAAGTTAAATAAGCAGGGTGACAATATACAGCCTTGATGTACTCCTTTTCCTATTTAGAAACAGTCTGTTGTTCCATGTCCAGTTCTAACTGTTGCTTCCTGACCTGCATATAAGTTTATCCAAGGCAGGTCAGGTGTTTTGGTAATCCCATCTCTTTCAGAATTTTCCACAGGTTATTGTGGTCCACCCAGTCAAAGGTTTTGGCACAGTCAATAAAACAGAATTAGATGCTTTTCTGGACCTCTCTTGCTTTTTTGATGATCCAGCGGATGTTTGCAATTTGATCTCTGGTTTCTCTGCCTTGTCTAAAACCAGCTTGAACATATGGAAGTTCATGGTTCATATATTGCAGAAGCCTGGCTTTGGAGAATTTTTGAGCATTACTTTACTAGCGTGTGAGATGAGTGCAATTGT
>NW_011394423.1:0-512 GCF_000754665.1 Bison bison bison | reverse complement strand
TACCATGACTCGAGAGCAATGACGCGCTCCCCCTCGCCACTCGCATGGAGACCCGACTTCCCTGGCGCCCCACGTAGAGGCTCACTGACCTCGCCGTCCTACGTCGTGAGAAACCGCACCCTGGGGCCGCCGCTCGAGAACCACCCCGAGACTCCCCCGTCATCGCGGAGATGAGGGCCTTCGTCTCCTGCATGGCCTCGAGGCCAGCCTCGCGACCTCTCTCCAAACGCCTCAGGAGGCTTGACTCCCTTTAGTCCACCCAGTGAGCTCCAAGAGATACCCGTCGCGACTCGAGAGCAGAGCGGGGTTCTTTGCTTCCACTCGAGATGAATGCCTGTCTCCACGGGTGCGTCTGGAATGCAACCCCGAGGTCCCGGTCGGCCCTGGAGAGGAACCTTGGCTTCTGGACACAAGCCTAGATGAGGTCTATTGGCCCTGCAGTCACTCGAGAGCAATCCCCAGCTTGCCTTCGCAACCCGAATGGAAGATTGGACTTCCCTGGGCCAACACAA
>NW_011394422.1:0-506 GCF_000754665.1 Bison bison bison | reverse complement strand
GGAAAGGATACAGTTTTGGCCCAGAAGCCAGGGATGCCCTGGATGATGGCACTCCCCCAAGCCAAGTGATGCTTCCTCCTCTGATGGTAGGCCCTGTGGTTTTGCTCACACTCAGAGCTCAGTTCCACCTGCAGGGCGGCCAGTGCCTTCAGGACATCTAGCGCCTGGTGCTCACTCGGACCTCCCGGCCTGTCCTGGCCCTACTTCTCCACCGTCTTCTCCTCCAGCTCCTGGGAGGATCACTGTTTCTGCTCCTCATCTGCCACAACCTCCCCTTCTTCCATGATGTCTTCTGCAAGCAGCCGGAACTCCCGCCGGATCCCTGCCACGTCTCCGTCCACCAGGGTCTGGCTGTCTTGCACTGCCTCCACCCTAAAGAGGATGGCCTCTTCACTTGGCGTGACACCTGGTGGTTGCAAGGTTCCAGCTGCACACAGCATCAGGATGGCAGGTCGCGGGATGAGGGGTGGGGGCTTCTCCCTGAGTACTGGGGCTCACAGCTAAGG
>NW_011394421.1:0-656 GCF_000754665.1 Bison bison bison | reverse complement strand
TAGGGGAATCTGGCCTCGAGACGCGTTGAAGAAGGTCTCTCGAGGTCTTTCTCAGGTTGAGGCAGGAAACCCTGAGGTCCCTCGACTTGTGCAGGTGACCTCAGGGAGCTTCTCATGGTGGCTCTGAGAAGCCAGGGAAACTGGAGGTGGGAGGGGCCTCTCGGGACCCCACTGGGTTTGGTGCATTGGAAGAGGGCCTCATCTCCAGTTGAGGCAGGAACCGCAGGGTACCTCTGATTTCAGACTCCGATCGCAGGGTCCCTGCAGACTGGGCACAGGAGAGTCAGGCCTCGTCTTGGGTTGAGGCATGGAACTCCGCTTGCCTCTCGAGATGTCCCCGGGGAGAGAGGCCGCTTGTCGAGCTGTATTTGGAACCTGGGGTTTTTTTCCGAACGGTGCACGGAAAAACTGCCCCTTCGTGTGGACTTCATTCACAGGGTGGAGTTCGGAGAGGTGTCCGGGCATCGGGTTCTTCTCAAGAGGGGACCGGGAACTCGGGGTCCTACGGAAATGTGGAACCACCCACGAGGCCACGTCTGGAATGTCTTCGTGAGACCGGCCTCATCCTGAGGTGCGACCGGAAGTCGGGAACCCCTTCCAGACAAAGCAGGGAGTCGACCTCCTGTCCAGATAGGAGGGGAGAAAGGGCTCAGAGG
>NW_011394420.1:0-524 GCF_000754665.1 Bison bison bison | reverse complement strand
GAGCAGTTCTGGGCAAGTGTGTCAGACATGTGCAATTAAGTGGTAGTTTGGACATTCTTTGGATTGCCTTTCTTTGTGGTTGGAATGAAAACTGACCATTTCCAGTCCTCTGGCCACTGCTGAGTCTCCCAAATTTGCTGGCATATGGAGGGCAGCACATTCATATCATCATCTTTTAGAATTTGAAATATCTCAACTGAATTCCATCACCTCCACAAGCTTTGTTGTCGTTACGCTTCCTAAGTCCCACTAGACTTCACATTCCAGGACATCGGGTCCTCAGGTGAACGATCACACCATCGTGCTTAACTGGGTCATGAAGATCTTTTGTGCACATTTCATCCATGTATTCTTCCCACCTCTTCTTAATAGTTTCTGTTTTGGCTACATCCATACCATTTCTGTCCTTTGTTGTGCCCATGATTGCACGACATTTTCCCTTGGTATCTGTGATTTTCTTGAAGAGATCAGTAGACTTTCCAATTCTATTGATTTGCTTTATTTATTGACATTGATAACTGAGG
>NW_011394419.1:0-502 GCF_000754665.1 Bison bison bison | reverse complement strand
GATTTGATTTTTCTCCCTTTGTTTCTTCATGAGTCTGGGTAATGGTTTGTCAATTTTGTTTATCCTTTTAAAGAACCAGCTTTTGGCTTTTTTGATTTTTGCTATGGTCTCTTTTCCTTCTTTTGCATTTATTTCTGCCCTAATTTTTAAATTTCTTTCCTTCTACTAACCCTGCGGTTCTTCATTTCTTCCTTTTCTAGTTGCTTTAGGTGTAAAATTGGGTTATTTATTTGACTTTTTTCTTCTTTCTTTACGTATGCCTGTATTGCTAAGAACTTTCCCTTTAGTACTGCTTTTACCATGCCCCACAGGTTTTGGATTGTTGTGTTTTCATTTTTGTTCGTGTTTATGCATATTTTGATTTCTTTTTTATTTATTCTGTGATTTTTTTTTATTCAGAGGCATGTTGTTCAGCCTCCATATGTTGGAATTTTTACTAGTTTTTCTCCTGTAATTGAGATTTAATCTTACTGCATTGTGGTCAGAAAAGATGCTTGGAATG
>NW_011394418.1:0-627 GCF_000754665.1 Bison bison bison | reverse complement strand
CCAAGAGATACCCGTCGCAACTCGAGAGCAGAGCGGGGTTCTTTGCTTCCACTCGAGATGAATGCCTGTCTCCCCGGGTGCGTCTGGAATGCAACCCCGAGATCCCGGTCGCCCCTGGAGAGGAACATTGGCTTCTGGACACAAGCCCAGATGAGGTCTGTTGGCCCTGCTGTCACTCGAGAGCAATCCCGAGCTTTCCTTCGCAACTCGAATGGAAGATTGGACTTCCCTGGGCCAACACAAGAGGCATCCCGAATTCCCTTCGTAACTCGAGAATCCCGCCGCAACTCGAGAAAAACCACGTGGTTCCCCCGTCATCGCAAGATGAAGCCCTTTCCCGATACAGCGTCTCAGGAGAAGTCCCACGTTAGGAATTGGAGGTCGAAACGGTACTTGGCACCCTTGATGAGCCCCCACAAAGTTCCGCGGCATCCCGGTCTCCCTGGAGAGGAACACCAACGTTTTCCGGCACCACTTCCTCTGAGCCCCTTCTACCCTCCTGATCTCCACAGGAGGGTCGATTCCTCTGCTTTGTCTGGAAGGGGTTCCCGACCTTCCGGTCGCACCTCAGGATGAGGCCGGTCTCACGACGACATTCCAGACGTGGCCTCGTGGGTGCTTCCACAT
>NW_011394417.1:0-522 GCF_000754665.1 Bison bison bison | reverse complement strand
TGATTAAATCAGGGCTTGTACTAGTTATCAGATCAGATCAGTTCAGTCGCTCAGTCATGTCCAACTCTTTTCGACCCCATGAATCGCAGCACGCCAGGCCTCCCTGTCCATCACCAACTCCCGGAGTTCACCCAGACTCACGCCCATCGAGTCAGTGATGCCATCCAGCCATCTCATCCTCTGTTGTCCCCTTCTCCTCCTGCCCCCAATCCCTCCCAGCATCAGAGTCTTTTCCAATGAGTCAACTCTTCGCAGGAGGTAGCCAAAGAACTGGAATTTCAGCTTTAGCATCATTCCTTCCAAAGAAATCCCAGGGCTGATCTCCTTCAGAATGGACTGTTTGGATCTCCTTGCAGTCCAAGGGATTCTCAAGGGTCTTCTCCAACACCACAGTTCAAAAGCATCAATTCTTCAGCATTCAGCCTTCTTCACAGTCCAACTCTCACGTCCATACATGACCACAGGATAAACCATAGCCTTGACTAGACGGACCTTTGTTGGCAAAGTAATGTCTCTGCTTTT
>NW_011394416.1:0-536 GCF_000754665.1 Bison bison bison | reverse complement strand
TTTTGTTCTAGAACAAAACTATTGTGTGTGTACAGGGACAGCTTGACGGGTGGCAGGCCTGGAAGCACTGAAACCAGTTAGGAGGCAGGTTCTGTCTCTGGTGGGAGGAGGCGAAGGCCAGAGTGGTGCGGTAGCTGTGAGAATTGAGGCAGGGCTGGTGAGAGACGGACCTAAGAGGAAGGGGAGCTGGGCCTGGCTCTCCACTCAAAAAAGTGAGTTTTCTCCCAGATTCTTTGTTGAGTGTCTGAGTGGGTTGGTTCTGGGATTACAGGAAGACAGGGAGCATCTTTGGGGCTGGAGGGGTCCTGAGCTTTTGGGGCTTGAAGTGCTTGTGGGGACAGTCAGGTGGAAGTGTCCACTGAGCAGTTGGGTTCCTGTATGTAGAACTTAGACTGGGTGTGGATAAGGATTTGGGGGTTCCTGGCACACAGAGCAACCCACTCCAGTGTTCTTGCCTGGAGAATCCTAGGGACCGGGGAGCCTGGTGGGCTGCCGTCTATGGGGTCGCACAGAGTCGGACACGACTGAAGTGACTT
>NW_011394415.1:0-609 GCF_000754665.1 Bison bison bison | reverse complement strand
ATATGCTATCTAGGTTGGTCATAACTTTCCTTCGAAAGGAGTAAGCGTCTTTTAAATTCATGGCTAGCAATCACCATCTGTAGTCGATTTGGAGCCCAAAAATAAAGTCTGACACTGTTTCCCCTGTTTCCCCATCTATTTCCCATGAAGTGATGGGACTGGATGCCATGATCTTCATTTTCTGAATGTTGAGCTTTAAGCCCACTTTTTCACTCTCCACTTTCACTGTCATCAAGAGGCTTTTTAGTTCCTCTTTAATTTCTGCCATAAGGGTGGTGTCATATGCGTATCTGTGGTTATTGATATTTCTCCCGGCAATCTTGATTCCAGCTTGTGTTTCTTCCAGTCCAGCATTTCTCCTGCTGTACTCTGCAAGAAGTTAAATAAGCAGGGTGACAATATACAGCCTTGACATACTCCTTTTCCTATTTGGAATCAGTCTGTTAGTTCCATGTCCTAGTTCTAACTGTTGCTTCCTGACCTGCATACGAATTTCTCACGAGGCAGGTCAGGTGGTCTGGTATTCCCATCTCTTGAAGAATTCTCCACAGTTTATTGTGATCCCACACAGTTAAAGGCTTTGGCATAGTCAATAAAGCAGAAATAGAT
>NW_011394414.1:0-539 GCF_000754665.1 Bison bison bison | reverse complement strand
GCAGGCGAGTCGACCCTCCTGTCCAG
The DNA here is from genome assembly GCF_000754665.1 of Bison bison bison. Taxonomy (NCBI): domain Eukaryota; kingdom Metazoa; phylum Chordata; class Mammalia; order Artiodactyla; family Bovidae; genus Bison; species Bison bison. The sequence goes on along the minus strand of NW_011394414.1, from coordinate 513 downwards.
ATCAGGAGGGTAGAAGGGGCTCAGAGGAAGTGGTGTCGGAAAAGCTCGTTGTTCCTCTCGAGGGAGACCGGGATGTCGGGGAACTTTGTGGGTCGCATCAAGGGTGCCAAGTACCGTTTCGACCTCCAATACCTAACGTGGGACTTCTCCTGAGACGCTGTAGCGGCACAGGGCTACATCTTGCGATGACGGGGGAACCACGTGGTTTTTCTCGAGGTGTAGCAGGATTCTCGAATTACGACGGGGAATTCAGGATGCCTCTTGTGTTGGCCCAGGGAAGTCCAATCTTCCATTCGAGTTGCGAAGGAAAGCTGGGGATCTCTCTCGAGTGACTGCAGGGCCAATAGACTTCATCTAGGCTTCTGTCCAGAAGCCAATGTTCCTCTCCAGGGGCGACAGGGATCTCAGGGTTGCATTCCAGACACACCCGGGGAGACAGGCATTCATGTCGAGTGGAAGCAAAGAACCCCGCTCTGCTCTCGGAGTCGCGACGGGTATCTCTTGGAGCTCACT
>NW_011394413.1:0-582 GCF_000754665.1 Bison bison bison | reverse complement strand
TTTTTAGATTTCACATGAATGAATCCTTTCTAGAACTTCAGTATCTGTTCAGTTTTCTGCTTTTTATTTTTAAATTTGAATCTGCCTCTAAATGACTTTTTTACATGATTTTCATTGCATTTATTACTGGGAAATTACCTCTAAGGCTGAATGCTGGGGTGAAGAATGATTTGCAGTGTATTTGTTATAAGCCAATGTTCCCGCTGGTGACTCCTGGGCTCTTTTCCCTTTTTTTTTTTTTAAACTTTTTATTTTGTATGGGGTATAGCCCATTGACAATGTTGTGATAGTTTCAGCTGAACAGAGAAGGGACTCAACTGTACATATACATGTATCCATTCTCCCTCAAACTCCCTTCCCATCCAGGCTTGGCTGCCACATAACGTTGATCATAATATGATCAACATGTAACCTTTTGCAGCCAGTAATCAAGTCAGTTGAACTAACTGATTAGCAGCAATGGTAGGCCTGCCTTAGGAGAATGCTCTTTTTTAGTGGGGGCTAGCAATGGCACCCCACTCCAGTACTCTTGCCTGGAAAATCCCATGGATGGAGGAGCCTGGTAGGCTGTAGTCCATGGGG
>NW_011394412.1:3585-4246 GCF_000754665.1 Bison bison bison | reverse complement strand
TAAAACACTGGTGAAAGAAATCAAAGAGGACACTAATAGATGGAGAAATATACCATGTTCATGGATTGGAAGAATCAATATAGTGAAAATGAGTATACTATCCAAAGCAATTTATAGATTCAATGCAACCCCTGTCAAGCTACCAACGGTATTCTTCACAGAGCTAGAACAAATAATTTCACAATTTGTATGGAAATACAAAAAACCTCGAATAGCCAAAGTGATCTTGAGAACGAAGAATGGAACTGGAGGAATCAACCTGCCTGACTTCAGGCTCTATTACAAAGCCACAGTTATCAAGACAGTATGGTACTGGCACAAAGACAGAAATATAGATCAATGGAACAAAATAGAAAGCCCAGAGATAAATCCACGCACATATGGACACCTTATCTTTGACAAAGGAGGCAAGAATATACAATGGATTAAAGACAATCGCTTTAACAAGTGGTGCTGGGAAATCTGGTCAACCACTTGTAAAAGAATGAAACTAGAACACTTTCTAACACCATACACAAAAATAAACTCAAAATGGATTAAAGATCTCAATGTAAGACCAGAAACTATAAAACTCCTAGAGGAGAACATAGGCAAAACACTCTCCAACATACATCACAGCAGGATCCTCTATGACCCACCTCCCAGAATATTGGAAATAAAA
>NW_011394412.1:0-436 GCF_000754665.1 Bison bison bison | reverse complement strand
GACCATACTGGAGAAGAGACTACCCTCCAAGGTGTAGGCCCCAGGGGTCAGACTCTAGATAATTGGGACTGAAGGTGCCCAGGGGTCCCCACACAATCTCCCATCCTAATAACACCTGAGGAACCCTGGATATCAATAACCGTGGGGAGCGGGGGCGGAGAATCAGTCAGTTTTCTTTTGGACGCTGGGGCAACTTTCTCTGTGCTCACTAAAGCTCCTGGCCTGCTTTCTCCTGATCCACTACCATAATGGGAGTGTCAGGACGAGCCAAACTCTATTATTTCAGTCATTCTTTAAGGTGCAACTGGGACTCTGTGCTATTTTCGCATGAGTTTCTGATCATACCAGAGTCTCCCTTACCCCTTCTGGGGAGGGATATACTAAACAAGGTCCATGCCTCTGTTTTCATGAATATGGAGCCTGAATTTTCTCTCCC
>NW_011394411.1:0-666 GCF_000754665.1 Bison bison bison | reverse complement strand
CTGTCTCCCCGGGTGCGTCTGGAAAGCAACCCCGAGATCCCTGTCGCCCCTGGAGAGGAACATTGGCTTCTGGACTTAAGCCTAGATGAGGTCTATTGGCCCTGCAGTCACTCGAGAGCAATCCCCAGCTTTCCTTCGCAACTCGAATGGAAGATTGGACTTGCCTGGGCCAACACAAGAGGCATCCCGAATTCCCCGTCGTAACTCGAGAATCCCGCCGCAACTCGAGAAAAACCACGTGGTTCCCGCGTCATCGCAAGATGAAGCCCTTTCCCGCTACAGCGCCTCAGGAGAAGTCGCACGTTAGGAATTGGAGGTCGAAAGGGCACTTGGCACCCTTGATGCGACCCACAAAGTTCCCCAAAATCCCGGTCTCCCTCGAGAGGAACACTGAATTTTTCCGGCACACCCTCCTCTGAGCCCTTTCTCCCCTCCTGATCTGGACAGGAGGGTCGACTCCCCTGCTTTGTCTGGAAGGGGTTCCCGACCTTCCGGTCGCACCTCAGGATGAGGCCGGTCTCACGAAGACATTCCAGACGTGGCCTCGTGGGTGGTTCCACATTCCGTAGGACCCCGATTTCCCGGTCCCCTCTTGATAAGAACCCGATGCCCGGACACCTCTCCGAACTCCACCCTGTGAATGAAGTCCACACGAAGGGGGCAGTT
>NW_011394410.1:0-559 GCF_000754665.1 Bison bison bison | reverse complement strand
TTCTGCTGGTGATGGCCTATGACCGCTATGTGGCCATCTGTAAGCCCTTGCATTACTTGGTGATCATGAGGCAGAGGGTGTGTGTTGTGCTGCTGGTGGTGTCCTGGTTTGGAGGTTTTCTGCACTCAATTATTCAACTTAGCACTATTTATGGGCTCCCATTCTGTGGCCCAAATGTCATTGATCACTTTATGTGTGACATGTACCCCTTATTGGAACTCGTCTGTACTGACACCTATGTCACTGGCATCTTAGTGTTGGCCAATGGAGGACTGATCTGCACTATAGTGTTTCTGCTCTTGCTCGTCTCCTATGGAGTCATCCTGCACTCTCTGAAGAACCTGAGTCAGGAAGGGAGGCGGAAAGCCCTCCAGACCTGTGGTTCCCACATTACTGTGGTTGCCTGCTTCTTTGTTCCCTGTATTTTCATAAATGCAAGACCTGCTAAAACATTCCCCATTGACAAATCTGTGAGTGTGTTTTATACAGTCATAAGCCCCATGCTGAACCCATTTATCTATAGTCTAAGAATTCTGAGTTGACTAATGCTATGAAGAAG
>NW_011394409.1:0-509 GCF_000754665.1 Bison bison bison | reverse complement strand
CTGTGTCTCCTTCTCACATGTAGCGGAACAAGGCTCCAGTACATCAATCTGTGCCTCTTTTCTCCTTCGAGTCTCTGTCCTTCTCAGCAAGACCTTAGCCTCCTCAACATCCCAGGTCCTCTGTATCCACATCCACCATTTCCACAGGACAGCCTATGTCCCCACAAACTGTGGGCTCCACAGGCGGTGGTTTTAAAGGCCCACCCCACCTGATATGCCCTGGGTGAATCCACAGACCATGCACCCGCTCTTCCTGGTCCAAACACATACAAGAACATGGAGAAATAGTGAGCGTGTTTTTGCATTTTGTCTCATTACAGACTTCTGGAGCCAAGGTCCTGAGTTATCTCTGACCATCCTTTCCTCATTCCCATCCTGGACAGGGTCATGCGGAGATAGGGCGATCAATCACCTCAGACTGGGGACACCTTGTACCTCCTCTTCTTATTGCTTGGCATTTCCTCTCCTGTCGCGTTTATCTCTGTTTTTTCCCTGGGCTGGAGACACAC
>NW_011394408.1:0-554 GCF_000754665.1 Bison bison bison | reverse complement strand
CTGTTTGCTTATGTTTCCACGTGCCTTAAACATTTGTGTGCCTACCCACATGAGCTTGTTGCCCACGTTTGTGTGATTTTCTGTGTGGATTGTGTCCAACCACAGCTGACAGAAATGAATGTTACAGACCGTGAGATATGGAGCAAGCAGAAGGCTGCACCAGGCATCCACAGAGTGTGGGAGACTGGCCCATGCATCTCTGAGGTCGTCCTGTTCAAGACAGGAATGAGTAAAGAATGGCCAGTGACAACACAGAACAGTGTGTTCACAAATTTGGGTTTACATCAAGAGACATAAAGAAGCTCACAGTGTCTGCTGTGTTGATGTGTGTGTGTACATAAAATGTATGTGGAAGGCTTGAGGACTCATCCAGTGTAAATCCAGTGGTGTGGGGCTTTTAAAGCATAACCTGTGGACCTTTCAGTCTATGATAACTGGGCTGGCCTGTCGAAATGGTGGATATGGCTATAACTGGATCTAAGTCTGTGAAGAGGTGAAGGTCCTTCAGAAAAGAGTAGAGACTGGAAGGAGGAGGAACAAAAAGATAAGATACT
>NW_011394407.1:0-597 GCF_000754665.1 Bison bison bison | reverse complement strand
GACTGAAGTGACTTAGCAGCAAGAGCCTTCCACAGTTTGTCATGATCTACATAGTCAAGGCTTTAGTGTAGTCAATGAAATAGAGATAGATGTTTTTCTGAAATTCCCTTGCTTTCACTATAATCCAGTGAATGTTGGCAATTTGATCTCTAGTTCCTCTTCCTTTTGAAGCCTAGCTCGGACATCTGGAAGTTCTTGGTTTACATAATGCTGAAATCTAGCATGCAAGATTTTAAGCATGACCTTACTAGCATGGGAGGTGAGTTCAATTGTCCTATGATTAGCACATTCTTTGGTACTACCTTTTTTGGAATTGGGATGAGGATTGACCGTTTCTTGTCCTGTGGTCACTGCTGAGTCTTCCAGATTTGTTGAAATAATGAATGCAAAACTTTGATGGCTTCCTCCTTTAGAGATTTAAATAGTTTTGCTGGAATTTCATCTCATCCACTAGCTTTATTAACGGCAGTGCTTCTCAAGTCCCGCTTGACTTCACCCTCCAGAATGTCTGTCTCTGGGTGACTAACCACACCATCATACTAATCCCATTCATTAAGATCCTTTTTATACAGTTCATCTATGTATTCTTTCTATCTC
>NW_011394406.1:0-537 GCF_000754665.1 Bison bison bison | reverse complement strand
TCAAGCAGATGAGCGGGCAGGTGTCATGTGTCTCAGCTGGCGATTATCAAGCAGATGAGAGGGCAGGTGCTGCGCGGCTCAGCTGGCGATTAGCAAGCAGAGGAGCAGACAGGTGTCGTGTGGCTCAGCTGGCGATATCAAGCAGATGAGCGGGCAGGTGTCGCGCAGCTCAGCTGGTGATTATCAAGCAGATGAACGGGAACGTGTCGCCCTGCTCATCTGGCGATTATCAAGCACATGAGCGGGCAGGTGCTGCGCGGCTCAGCTGGAGATTATCAAGCAGATGAGCGGGCATGTGTCAAGAGGCTCAGCTGGCGATTATCAAGCAGAGGAGCGGGCAGGTGTCGCGAGGCTCAGCTGTCAATTATCTGTCAGATGAGCGGGCAGGTGTCGCGCGGTTCAGCTTTCGATTATCAAGCAGATGAGCGAGCAGGTGTCGTGTGGGTCAGCTGGCGATTATCAAGCCGATGAGCGGGCAGGTGTCGCGGGGCTCAGCTGGCGATTATCAGGCAGAGGAGCGGGCAGGGGTCGCGGGGC
>NW_011394405.1:0-596 GCF_000754665.1 Bison bison bison | reverse complement strand
CGGGGTTCTTTGCTTCCACTCGAGATGAATGCCTGTCTCCCCGGGTGCGTCTGGAATGCAATCCCGAGATCCCGGGCGCCCCTGGAGAGGAACATTGGCTTCTGGACACAAGCCCAGATGAGGTCTATTGGCCCTGCAGTCACTCGAGAGCAATCCCCAGCTTTCCTTCGCACCTCGAATGGAACATTGGACTTCCCTGGGACAACACAAGAGGCATCCCGAATTCCCCGTCCTAACTCGAGAATCCCACCGCAACTCGAGAAAACCACGTGGTTCCCCCGTCATCGCAATATGAAGCCCTTTCCCGCTACAGCGTCTCAGGAGAAGTCCCACGTTAGGAATTGGAGGTCGAAACGGTACTTGACACCCTTGATGCGCCCCCACAAAGTTCCGCGGCATCCCGGTCTCCCTGGAGAGGAACACCGAGGTTTTCCGGCACCACTTGCTCTGAGCCCCTTCTACCCTCCTGATCTCCACAGGAGGGTCGACTCCCCTGCTTTGTCTGGAAGGGGTTCCCGACCTTCCGTTCGTACCTCAGGATGAGGCCGGTCTCACGACGACATTCCAGACGTGGCCTCGTGGGTGCTTCCACATTG
>NW_011394404.1:4787-5232 GCF_000754665.1 Bison bison bison | reverse complement strand
TATTTCATTCTTTCTTATGGAAAATATTCCATTGTATGCATAATATATCTGTCTTTATCCACTGACATATTTACGTGCCTTAAGGTCATTTGCATGTCTTTGCTACTGTACATTGTGCTACTATAAACACTGTTTTGCATATCACTTTTCTGATGGGAGTTTTCATCTTAATGGATATATGCCCAGTAGTGTTATTGTTGGATCATATGCTGTATTTTTAGAGTATTAAAAAACTCTATACGAGGGAAGGAGATAATGGGCAGGTGGTTCAAAAGGAAGGAATATATGTATACATATGGCTGATTCATGTTGAGGTTTGAAAGAAAGCAACAAATTCTGAAAAGCAATTACCGTTAGGAAGAAAAAAAATTATAAAAGACCTGCTTACTGTTTTACAATAGTGGCTGCATCAGTTTCTTGATTTTTCATGTATAGTAGTGGTAGT
>NW_011394404.1:0-449 GCF_000754665.1 Bison bison bison | reverse complement strand
TGGTGGACATCTATGTTGCTTCCATGTCCTGGCTATTAGAAACTGTGCTGCGATGAACATTGGAGTACATGTGTCTCTTTCCCTTCTGGTTTCCTCAGTGTGTATGCCCAGCAGCGGGATTGCTAGGTCGTATGGCAGTCCTATTTCTAGCTTTTTTTAAGGAATCTCCACAGTGTTCTCCATAGTGGCCATACAAATTTACATTCCCACCAACAGTGTACAGGGGTTCCCTTTTCTCCATATCCTCTCAAGCATTTACTGCTTGTAGACGTTTGGATCGCAGCCATTCTGACTGGTGTGAAGTGGTACCTCATTGTGGTTTTGATTTGCATTTATCCAATAATGAGTGATGCTGAGCATCTTTTCATGTGTTTCATAGCCATCTGTATGTCTTCTTTTGAGAAATACCTATTTAGTTCTTTGGCCCATTTTTTGATTGGGTCATTTAT
>NW_011394403.1:0-504 GCF_000754665.1 Bison bison bison | reverse complement strand
AGAGATCACAACAGACAACACAGAACTACAAAGGATCATAAGAGACCACTATCAACAATTATATACCAATAAAATAGGACAACGTGGAAGAAATAGGACAAATTCTTAGAAAAGTACAACTTTCCAAAACTAGGACCAGGAGGAAATAGAAAATGTTAACAGACCCATCACAAGCACGGAAATTGAAACTGTAATCAAAAATACTTCCAGCAACAAAAGCCCAGGTCCAGATGGCTTCACAGCTGAATTCTCCAAAAATTTAGAGAAGAGCTAACACCTATCCTGCTCAAACTCTTCCAGAAAATTGCAGAGGAAGGTAAACTTCCAAACTCATTCTATGAGGCCACCATCACCCTAATCCCAAAACCTGACATAGATCCCACAAAAAAAGAAAACTACAGGCCAATATCATGGATGAACATAGACGCAAAAATCCTTAACAAAATTCTAGCAATCAGAATCCAACAACACATTAAAAAGATCATACACCATGACCAAGTGGGC
>NW_011394402.1:0-635 GCF_000754665.1 Bison bison bison | reverse complement strand
GTCCACCCAGTGAGCTCCAAGAGATACCCGTCGCGACTCGAGAGCAGAGCGGGTTTCTGTACTTCCACTCGAGATGGATGCCTGTCTCCCCGGGTGTGTCTGGAATGCAACACTGAGAAGGAACACTGAGAGGAACACTGGCTTCTGGACAGAAGCCTAGATGAGGTCTATTGGCCCTGCAGTCACTCGAGAGAAATCCCCAGGTTTCCTTCGCAACTCGAATGGAAGATTGGACTTCCCTGGGCCAACACAAGAGGCATCCTGAATTCCCCGTCGTAATTCGAGAATCCTGCTACACATCGAGAAAAACCACGTGGTTCCCCCGTCATCGCAAGATGTAGCCCTGTGCCGCTACAGCGTCTCAGGAGAAGTCCCACTTTAGGAATTGGAGTTCGAAACGGTACTTGTCACCCTTGATGCGACCCACAAAGTGCCCCGACATCCCGGTCTCCCTCGAGAGGAGCACTGAAGTTTTCCGGCACCACTTCCTCTGAGCCTCTTCTACCCTCCTGATCTGGACAGGAGGGTCGATTCCTCTGCTTTGTCTGGAAGGGGTTCCCGACCTTCCGGTCGCACCTCAGGATGAGGCCGGTCTCACGACAACATTCCAGACGTGGCCTCGTGGGTGGTTCCAC
>NW_011394401.1:0-591 GCF_000754665.1 Bison bison bison | reverse complement strand
ATGCACATGTACTATGTATGTATACACACGCGCGTTTGCGTATGCGTGTACATGTGTGTGCATCTATGCACATCGATCTGTGTATAGGCACTCTACGATGCACACGGGACCTGTACATACGTACATGCGTGCACGTCTACGTATATATACACACGTGTGTACGTAGGCACAGATTCACGCGTGCGTCTGTGTGGACGTACATACACTCTCTGTAGACGTCTGCGTATGCGTCCGTACGTATGTATACGTTGGTACATACACGTGTGCACATACACACGCAGATATGTGTGTCTATGCAAGCATGCACGTACGGGTACGCATAGACGTGCATCCACACCTGTGCGCAGACATCACACGTATACACACTATACGTGCATCTAGATGCGTTGACACGTCCGCGTGTATGTGTGTGTGTGTGCCTATGTATCCCGACGTCTCTGCACATGTGAGCATGTGTGTTCACGCCTGTGTCTATCCGTGTACGTATGTGTATAGATGCCTCTGCGTATATACACGCAAGCATACACGCAAACTAGAAACGCCTAGGCATACACGTGCGCACACAGACACGTGCGTGTACGTGAGCATGCC
>NW_011394400.1:0-500 GCF_000754665.1 Bison bison bison | reverse complement strand
GAAGTAGCCTATGGTCCAGCAGTCCGACTCCCAGGCATAGATCCACCCACGGTATAAGTGAACAAGATAGATGCCCCGTTTGGGCACATCCATCTGTGCGTGCGCGCGCACATGCGCATGCGCGATCGCCTGCGAGGCAGGGGGTGGGCGGGGCGGGGGCTCTGGCTGGAGTCGGTGCAAGCCCCGGGATTGCCTGAGGCAAGCCAAAGGAGCCCCAGGTGGAGACGGGACTGCCGGTCGTCGGGTGTCCTGGAAGCCGAATGCGAATGCGGAGGGGCTCGCGGGCCGCGCGGAGGCAACCCAGGTCTGCAGCGGGAGTCGGGGCCCCGGCCACCCGCTCCCCGCGTCCCGGGACGGGCTGGGGCTGCGGGGGGGATCCCAGAATCGGGACGCGCGGCGGGGGCTAAAGGACCTCTTCTGGTAGGCAAAAAGCCTCGAGCACCCGGGATTCCCAGGTGGTCTCCCATCCAAGATCCTAACCAGGCCCGACCCTGCTTAGC
>NW_011394399.1:0-1086 GCF_000754665.1 Bison bison bison | reverse complement strand
TTATGTGATCAGTGCTTGATCAGTCATGTGATCAGTGCATGATCAGTCACGTGATCAGTGCATGATCAGGCATGTGATCAGTGCATGATAAGCCATGGGATCAGTGAATGATCAGTCAAGAGATATGTACATGATCAGAAACGTGATCAGTGCATGATAGACACGTGATCATTGCCTACAATTACGTCATCAGTGCATTTGCAGTCACGTGATTCGAGCATGGACAATCACGTGATTATTGTATGATTAGCCACGTGTCAGTGAATGATAGACACGTGATCAGTGAATGATAGCCACTTTATCAGTGCATGATCAGCCATGGGATCAGTGCATGATAGCCATGTGATCAGTGCATGATAGCTACGTGATCAGTGCATGATCAGCCACGAAATCAGTGCATGATAGCCACCTGATCAGCATGATAAGCAACATGATTACTGCATGATCAGCCACGTGTTCACTGTATTATCAGCCAAGTGATCAGTGCATGTGCACTCACGTGACCAGTGTATGATCAGCCATGTGTTCAGTGCATGATAGACAAGTGATCAATGCATGATAGCTACGTGATCAGTGCATGCACCGTCACATGATCAGTGCATGATCAGCCACGTGATCACTGTATGATCAGCCACGTGATCAGGGCATGTGCAGTCACGTGATCAGTGTATTATCCGCCATGTGTTCAGTACATGATAGACAAGTGATCAATGCATGATAATTACGTGATCAGTTCATTGCAGTCACGTGATCAGTGCATGGGCGGTCACGTGATCAGTGTATGATCAGCCCCGTGATCAGTGCATGATAAGCTACGTGATTCGTGCGTGATCAGCCACGTGATCAGTGTACGATCAGACAGGTGATCAGTGCATGATCAGCCACGAAATCAGTGCATGATAGCCACCTGATCAGCATGATAAGCAACGTTATTACTGCATGATCAGCCACGTGTTCACTGTATTATCAGCCAAGTGATCAGTGCATGTGCACTCACGTGACCAGTGTATGATCAGCCATGTGTTCAGTGCATGATAGACAAGTGATCAATGCATGATAGCTACGTGATCAGTGCATGCACCGTCA
>NW_011394398.1:0-555 GCF_000754665.1 Bison bison bison | reverse complement strand
GTGCATGACAGGCACGTGATCAGTGTATGATATCCACGTGATCAGTGCATTATAGCCATGTGATCAGTGAATGTTCAGTCACGTGATCAGTGCATGATTAGATACGTGATCAGGGCCTGTTGAGCTGCGTGATTACTCTCTGCTCATCTGCTTGACAATTGCCAGCTGAGCTTCACGATTCCTGCCTGTCATCTGCTTGACAGTTGCCAGCTGTGCTGCGCAATTCCTGCCTGCTCATCTACTTGATTATTGCCAGCTGAGCAGCATGATTCCTCCCAGCTGAGTTCCATGATTACTGCCTGCTGACTGATTCCTGCCTAGTCAGCTCTTTGTTCATTGCCTCCAGAGGCACATGATCAGTGTAGATAGCAAAACATGATCAGCGCATGATCAGTCACATGATCAGTGCATAATCAGTCACGTGGTCAGTGCATGATCAATTATGTGATCAGTGCATGATCAGTCACGTGACCAGTACATGGTAGCTACGTGATCATTGCCTGTTCAGCCACCTGAGCAGTGCATGATATCCACGTGATCAGTGCATTATACCCT
>NW_011394397.1:0-766 GCF_000754665.1 Bison bison bison | reverse complement strand
CTCATCTGCTTGATAATCGCCAACTGAGCCTCGCGAAACCTGCCCGCTCGTCTGCTTGATAATCGCCAAATGAGCTTCGCGACACCTGCCAGCTGCTCTGCTAGATAATCGCCATCTGAGCCGCTCAGAACCTGCCCGCTCATCTGCTTGATAATCGCCAGCTGAGCCCCGCGACACCTGCCTGCTCATCTGCTTAATATTCGCCAGCTGAGTTCACGACACCTACCCGCTCATCTGCTTGATAATCGCCAGCTGAGCCTCACGACACCTGCCCGCTCATCTGCTTGATAATCGCCAGCTGAGCCTCGCGACACCTGCACGCTCATCTGCTTGATAATCGCCAGCTGAGCCCGTGCGACACCTGCCCGCTCATCTGCTTGATAATCGCCAGCTGAGCCACACGCACCTGACCCTCTCCATCTGCTTCATAATCACCAGCTGAAACGCGCAGCACCTGCCCGCTCATGTGCTTGATAATCGCCAGCTGAGCCAGGTGACACCTGTTCTCTCATCTGCTTGATAATCGCCAGCTGAGCCACACGACACATGCCCTCTCATGTGCTTGATAATCTCCAGCTGAGCCGCGCGACACCTGCCCGCTCATCTGCTTGATAATCGCCAGCTAAGCCGGGTGACACCTGCCCGCTCATCTGCCTGATAATCGCCAACTGAGCCTCGCGACACCTGCCCACTCGTCTGCTTGATAATCGCCAACTGAGCTTCGCGACACCTGCCCGCTGTTCTGCTAGATAATCGCCATCTGAGC
>NW_011394396.1:0-533 GCF_000754665.1 Bison bison bison | reverse complement strand
CGATTTGCTGAAAGCACTGTAACAAAGACTTAAAGACTAAAATTAAAACAACAACAACAACTTTAAATTCTATGTACTATGTAGCTACATTAATCTTAGAATATGAGAAAACGGTAAAAGCTATCACTTTAACAGAACTTACTCCAAAAGTACTGTGCCAAATACTTTATAAACACTTCATTTTGTATCAACACTTCATTTTGTATCTTCCAAAGTGTTAATTCTATTTTACAAGCAAAGTGACAATGGTAAGAAAGCCCAAGTAACTTGACCAAAGTAATACAGGTAGAAAGTGGTAGCTGCTGCTGCAGTTTATACAATTCCAAAGCTTTTACCTCTTGTTGTCACAGTTTACTGCCCCCTAATTCCTATCTGGTAAACATATCTTTGTCCACAATTCTAAAACCACTGTTGAAACACATACAAAATTATTTAAACCTATTATTAACTGTATCCAGTAATTTGTCATAGCTTCTAAAGTAAAATAATTAAAAAGTGCCTAAAGATGGTAACAACAACCCTGTATGCGAGAC
>NW_011394395.1:0-632 GCF_000754665.1 Bison bison bison | reverse complement strand
TGACGGGGGAAGTCTCGGGGTTGGTTCTCGAGCGGCGGCCCCAGTGTGCGGTTTCTCACGAGGTACGACAGCGAGGTCAGTGAGCCTCTCGTGGGGCGCCAGGGAAGTCGGGTCTCCATGCGAGTGGCGAGGGGGAGCGCGTCATTGCTCCCGAGCCATGCTAGGGGAATCTGGCCTCGAGACGTGTTGAAGAAGGTCTCTCGAGGTCTTTCCCGGGTTGAGGCAGGAAACCCTGGGTTCCCTCGACTTGTGCAGGTGACCTCAGGGGGCTTCTCATGGTGGCTCTGAGAAGTCAGGGAAACTGGAGGTGGAAGGGGTCTCTCGGGACTTCAATGGGTTTGGTGCATTGGAAGAGGGCCTCATCTCCAGTTGAGGCAGGAACCGCAGGGTACCTCTGATTTCAGACTCCGATCGCAGGGTCCCTGCCGACTGGGGACAGGAGAGTCAGGCCTCGTCTTGGGTTGAGGCATGGAACTCCGCTTGCCTCTCGAGATGTCCCCGGGGAGAGAGGCCGCTTGTCGAGCTGTATTTGGAACCTGGGGTTTGTTTCCGAACGATGCACTGAAAAACTACCCCTTCGTGTTGACTTCATTCACAGGGTGGAGTTCGGAGAGGTGTCCGGGCATCGGGTT
>NW_011394394.1:0-550 GCF_000754665.1 Bison bison bison | reverse complement strand
TCTGTCCATGGGAATTTCCAGGCAAGAATACTGGAGTGGGTTGCCATTTCCTCCTCCAGGGGATCTTCCTGACCCAGGGATTGAGCCTGGGTCTCCCGCTTTGTAGGCAGACACTTTTACTGTCTGGCCACCAGGGAAGTCAGTCCTGCCACTTAAAAGAGAGATAAAATATGTCTGACACTTGTAGACTATTTCCTCCGTTTACAGACCTCTAGCCTTCCTGCCTGTTACCCTCTTACTAACAAGCTACTTCATTAAATAATAGAGTATAAGCAAATCCTCTATCTCATCCCCCCTTAAAACCAAACCTCGACAGTATCTATACAATATTGAAATAGGTACTTAGTAATAGTATAGATTAAGAAAACTAACAAGAGAATTGTTTAACTAGTCTTTTCTTCAGTTCAGTTCAGCCTCTCAGTCGTGTCCGACTCTTTGCGACCCCATGAATCGCAATATGCCAGGTCTCCCTGTCCATCACCAACTCCCGGAGTTCACTCAGACTCACGTCCATCGAGTCAGTGATGCCATCCAGCCATCTCATCCTCTG
>NW_011394393.1:0-554 GCF_000754665.1 Bison bison bison | reverse complement strand
CTTTATTGAGCCCATCTTTGCATGAAATGTTCCCTTGGTATCTCTCATTTTCTTGAAAAGATCTCTAGTCTTTCCCATTCTATTGTTTTCCTCTATTTATTTTGCATTGATCACCGAGGAAGGCTTTCTTTCTTTTTTTTTTTTTAGTTTTAATTTTATTTTATTTTTAAACTTTACAATATTGTATTAGTTTTGCCAAATATTGAAATGAATCCGCCACAGGTATAAATGTGTTCCCCATCTTGAACCCTCCTCTCTCCTACCTCCCCATACCATCCCTCTGGGTCGTCCTAGTGCACCAGCCCCAAGCATCCAGTATCGTGCATCGAACCTGGACTGGTGACTCGTTTCATACGTGATATTATACATGTTTCAATGCCATTCTCCAAAATCTTCCCACCCTCTCCCTCTCCCACAGAGTCCATAAAACTGTTCTATACATCTGTGTCTCTTTTGCTGTCTCGTATACAGGGTTATTGTTACCATCTTTCTAAATTCCATATATATGTGTTAGTATACTGTATTGGTGTTTTTCTTTCTGGCTTACTTCACTC
>NW_011394392.1:0-509 GCF_000754665.1 Bison bison bison | reverse complement strand
TGATTTTTGCTTGCTGAGCTGCATAATAAGGGCCTGCTCAGTCCCCAGAGAGGAGCCGGCTGAATCACGTGATTACAGTCTGCTTATCCCGTTCATTACAGCCTTCAGCTCCAATTATTATTGCCTACTAAGTTGCGTGATTCCTGCCTGCTCAGGTCCGTGAGTATTGCCTGCTGAGTTGCGTGATTCCTGCCAGCTCAGCTCCATGATTATTGCCTGCTAGAGCTGCGGCGATTCCTGACTGCTAGCTTCTTGATTATTGGCTGCTGAGCTGCCTGATTCCTGCCTGCTCTGCTTCTTGATATGCCTGCTGAGCTGCGTGATTCCTGCTTGCTCAGCTCCAGGATTTATTGCCTGCTGAGCTGCGTGATTCCTGCCTGCTCAGCTCCTTGATTACTGTCTGCTGAGCTGCGTGATTCCTGCCTGCTCAGCTCCAGGAGTATTGTCTGCTGGGCTGCAAGATTCGTGTCTGCTCAGTCACGGGTGTCAAGCCTGCTGAGTCACGTGTT
>NW_011394391.1:0-524 GCF_000754665.1 Bison bison bison | reverse complement strand
CCCAGTGAGCTCCAAGAGATACCCGTCGCGATTCGAGAGCAGAGCGGGGTTCTTTCCTTCCACTCGAGATGAATGCCCGTCTCCCCAGGTGCGTCTGGAATGCAACCCCGAGATCCCTGTCGCCCCTGGAGAGGAACATTGGCTTCTGGACACAAGCCTAGATGAGGTCTATTGGCCCTGCCAGTCACTCGAGACGCAATCCCCAGCTTTCCTTCGCAACTCGAATGGAAGATTGGACTTCCCTGGGCCAACACAAGAGGCATCCCGAATTCCCCGTCGTAACTCGAGAATCCCGCCGCAACTCGAGAAAAACCACGTGGTTCCCCCGTCATCGCAAGATGAAGCCCTTTCCCGCTACAGCGTCTCAGGAGAAGTCCCACGTTAGGAATTGGAGGTCGAAAGGGTACTTGGCACCCTTGATGCGACCCACAAAGTTCCCCGGCATCCCGGTCTCCCTGGAGAGGAACACCGAGGTTTTCCGGCACCACTTCCTCTGAGCCCCTTCTACCCTCCTGATCTCCACA
>NW_011394390.1:0-626 GCF_000754665.1 Bison bison bison | reverse complement strand
AACTCTCTTGCTTTTTTGATGATACAGCAGATGTTGGCAATTTGATCTCTGGTTCCTCTGCCTTTTCTAAAACAAGCTTGAACATCTGGAACTTCACGGTTCACATATTGCTGAAGCCTGGCTTGGAGAATTTTGAGCATTACTTTACTAGCGTGTGAGATGAGTGCAATTGTGCAGTAGTTTGAGCGTTCTTTGGTATTGCCTTTCTTTGGGATTGGAATGAAAACTGACTTTTTCCAGTCCTGTGGCCACTGCTGAGTTTTCCAAATTTGCTGGCATATTGAGTGCATCACTTTTACAGCGTCATCTTTCAGGATTTGAAGTAGCTCAACTGAAATTCCATCACCTCCTCTAGCTTTGTTCGTAGTGATGCTTTCTAAGGCCCACTTGACTTCACATTCCAGGATGTCTGGCTCTAGGTGAGTGATCACTCCATCGTGATTATCTGGGTCATGAAGATCTTTTTTGTACAGTTCTGTGTATTCTTGCCACCTCTTCTTAATATCTTCTGCTTCTGTTAGGTCCATACCATTTCTGTCCTTTATCAAGCCCATCTTTGCATGAAATGTTCCCTTGGTATCCCTAATTTTATTGTAAGACGATCTCTAGTCTTTCCCATTCTGTTG
>NW_011394389.1:0-523 GCF_000754665.1 Bison bison bison | reverse complement strand
TGGTTTTTTGTTTTGTTTTGTTTTGTTTTGTTTGAATCAAACCACCACATCATTTACAATTTTTACACGTTCTAAATATTCGTTTCCAAAACACCAAACTTGTACTGCACACGGTCCCCATGGAAAGGCCCCCTCAGCAGGACAGCCACAGATGCTGCCATGAAAGGGCAGCAGGGTGCCCTCCTCCCTTGTTTTCTGCCTGGGCGGCCACCGGGTTTTGAAACCCATGCACCCTACTAAGTTTTTGGGTGCAATTCGTGGACCCTTCCCTTTCCCATCCCAGCAGGTGTCAAGGGCCCGCTGGCCTCCAAAGTGCCAGAAGCAGGGCTGGGCCAGCCGGCCAGAGTTCAGGGTTCTGGCCCTTGGACTTGCAGTCGGACACTAGGCTGCTTGGGAAAACCGCGCGGCTCTGACCTTTCAGCAAAGGGTGGAGCGGTAAAGGCCTTGAGCCCAAAGGCGAGGCCTTTCTGCGACCGCCAGGTTGTGCCAACAGAGGGCGGACTACGTGGTTCCCTGCTCCACG
>NW_011394388.1:0-622 GCF_000754665.1 Bison bison bison | reverse complement strand
CCACCCCATGGACTGCAGCATTCCAGGCTTCCCTGTCGTTTGTCATCTCCCAGAGTTTGCTCCAGCTCATGTCCATTGAGTTGTTGATCCCATTTAACCATCTCGTGATACCATCCAACCATCTCCTATAATTTATGTGGAACCACAAAAGACCCCAAATTGCCAAAGCAATCGAGGAAAAAGAACAAAGCTGCAGGGATCATGCTCCTTGACTTCAGACTATATTACAAAGTTGATTAATCAAAACAGTATTTTATTGGCACAGTAATAGATGCATAGATCAATGGAACATAGAGAACCCAGAAATAAAAGAACCCAGAAATAAGCTCACACTTATGATGTGATAATAATCTACAAAAAAAAAGAGGCAAGAATATACAATATGAAGACTGTTTCATCAATAAGTGGAAATCAGACAGCTACATGTTCTTACATCACATACAAAAATAAGCTCAAATTGGTTTAAATGCCAGAATCCATAAAGGTCCTAGAAGAATACATAGGCAGAACCCTGTACGTAAATCATTACTAAATTGTAACTACAATTCATAAATATAGTTATATAAAATATAATCATAAACATAGTTACATAAACTTTACAGTTTTTTTTTTTTTTTGTAGT
>NW_011394387.1:0-531 GCF_000754665.1 Bison bison bison | reverse complement strand
TGAGTGGTCCAGTTGTGGAGTGCACATAAGGAAGTGACTACTGGCTAGCCCACTCTCTCCACTATTGATCCACCTCATCTCATTTGGGTCACCTCTAACTCCCTCCTCCCTCTTCTCTTCTCCATGTAACCCTGTGAACCTCTCTGAGTAACCCTCACTGTAGAGAAACTTATCATCTTTAATGTAGATGTGTTATCAATGGTGTTGTATAGAAGGAGAAGTTTTGAAACTACTGTAAAAATAAGACCGATAATCGGAAGCAGGAGACTTAAGTCCAAACCCTGACTCCAGGGAACTCCTGACTCCAAGGAACATTCATTGACAGGAGCTCATCAAATGCCTCCATACCGACACTGAAACCAAGCACCACACAAGGGCCAATAAGTTCCAGGGCAAGACATACCAAGCAAATTCTCCAGCAACAAAGGAACACAGCCCTGAGCTTCAAGATACAGGCTGCCCAAAGTCACCCCAAAACTATAGACATCTCATAACTCATTACTGGACATTTCATTGCACTCCAGAGAGAAG
>NW_011394386.1:3733-4229 GCF_000754665.1 Bison bison bison | reverse complement strand
ATTGCTCGAGAGCAATGACGCGCTCCCCCTCGCCATTCGCATGGAGACCCGACTTCCTTGGCGCCCCACGAGAGGCTCACTGACCTCACCGTCGTACCTCGTGAGAAAGCGCACACTGGGGCCGCCGCTCGAGAAAACCCCCGAGACTCCCCCGTCATCGCGAGATGAGGGCCTTCGTCTACTGCATGGCCTAGAGACCAATCTCGTGACCTCTCTCCAAATGCCTCAGGAGGCTTGACACCCCTTTTAGTCCACCCACGTGAGCTCCAAGAGATACCCGTCGCGACTCGAGAGCAGAGCGGAGTTCTTTGCTTCCACTCGAGATGAATGCCTGTCTCCCCGGGTGTGTCTGGAATGCAACCCCGAGAACCCTGTCGCCCCTGGAGAGGAACACTGGCTTCTGGACAGAAGCCTAGATGAGGTATCTTGGCCCTGCAGTCACTCGAGAGCAATCCCCAGCTTTCCTTCACAACTCGAATGGAAGATTGGACTTCCC
>NW_011394386.1:0-391 GCF_000754665.1 Bison bison bison | reverse complement strand
CCCCACGAGAGGCTCACTGACCTCGCCGTCGTACCTCGCGAGAAACCGCACACTGGGGCCTCCGCTCGAGAACATCCCCGATCCTCCCCCATCATCGCGACATGAGGGACTTCGTCTCTTGTATGGCCTAGAGACCAATCTCTCGACCTCTCTCCAACGCCTCAGGATGCTTGACTCCCTTTAGTCCACCCAGTGAGCTCCAAGAGATACCCGTTGCGACTCGAGAGCAGAGCGGGGTTCTTTGCTTCCACTCGACATGAATGCCTGTTTCCCCGGTGTGTCTGGAATGCAACCCTGAGATCCCTGTCACCCCTGGAGAGGAACATTGGCTTCTGGACAGAAGCCTAGATGAGGTCTATTGGCCCTGCAGTCACTCGAGAGCAATCCCCAG
>NW_011394385.1:0-515 GCF_000754665.1 Bison bison bison | reverse complement strand
GTTTCTTATTTTAAGACTGAATAGATGATATTGGAGGACATGGTCTTCAGTGATGATAATGAATACTGTTTTGAATCTGTTCAGTCAAAAGACATATGAAGCATCCAAGAGAAAATGTCCAAAGACGTGTTACATGTGGGTCTGAGAGACAAAGACTATATTTCATATAATAATGTAGTATAAATTGCTACAAACCCGAAAGGAAATGATTATTCACTGAATGGTGCTTAAAAAATTAATAAGCAAATCTGAAAAATTTAGATCCTCTCCTATTATATTTCAGGTGGATAAATATTTCAGAAATACATGTTCATGAATATTCATCAGGTATTGGAATGAAAAAGGACTTCCTGAGAATAAAACTATGAAATCACAATTTAAAAGCTCAATGGAGTTAGAATCATGAAAAGTACAACTTTAATGTTACAGAATATAATAAGCAAAATTAAAAAGAAAATAACAAATTAGGGGAAGCATTTTGAACACAAATATGATATAGGAGTTAATGTCTTTAA
>NW_011394384.1:0-533 GCF_000754665.1 Bison bison bison | reverse complement strand
GGTCATAACTTTTCTTCCAAGGGGTAAGCGTCTTTTAATTTCATGGCTGCAGTCATCATCTGCAGTGATTTTGCAGCCCCCAAAAATAAAGTCTGACACTGTTTCCACTGTTTCACCATCTATTTCCCATGAAGTGATGGAACCAGATGTCATGATCTTCGTTTTCTTAATGTTGAGTTTTAAGCCAGCTTTTTCACTCTCCTCTTTTCACTTTCTTCTAGAGGCTTTTTAGTTCCTCTTCTCTCCCATAAGGGTGGTGTCATCTGTATATCTGAGGTTATTGATATTTCTCCCAGCAATCTTGATTCCAGCTTGCACTTCTTCCAGCCCACTCTTTCACATGATGTACTCTGCATGTAATTTAAATAAGCAGGGTGACAATATATAGGCTTTCGGTCCTCCTTTTCCTAATTGGAACCAGTCTGTTGTTCCATGTCCAGTTCTAACTGTTTTTTCCTAACCTGCATATAGGTTTCATGTGTACAAATCTAGAAAAAGTTTCATATGTGAACAGTCGAGATTTCATATTTCAT
>NW_011394383.1:0-556 GCF_000754665.1 Bison bison bison | reverse complement strand
ACCCCGAGATCCCGGTCGCCCCTGGAGAGGAACATTGGCTTCTGGACACAAGCCTAGATGAGGTCTGTTGGCCCTGCAGTCACTGGAGTGCAATCCCCAGCTTTCCTTCGCAACTCGAATGGAAGATTGGACTTCCCTGGGCCAACACAAGAGGCATCCCGAATTCCCCGTCGTAAATCGAGAATCCCGCCGCAACTCGAGAAAAACCACGTGGTTCCCCCATCATCGCAAGAAGAACACCTGTTCCGCTACAGCCTCTCAGGAGAAGTCCCACGTTAGGAACTGGAGGTCGAAACGGTACTTGGCACTCTTGATGCGCCCCACAAAGTTCCCCGGCATCCCGGTCTCCCTGGAGAGGAACACCGAGGTTTTCCGGCACCACTTCCTCTGAGCCCCTTCTACCCTCCTATCTCCACAGGAGGGTCGACTCCCCTGCTTTGTCTGGAAGGGGTTCCCGACCTTCCGGTCGCACCTCAGGATGAGGCCGGTCTCACGACGACATTCCACACGTGGCCTCGTGGGTGCTTCCACATTGCGAAGCACCCCGATTTCCCGG
>NW_011394382.1:0-576 GCF_000754665.1 Bison bison bison | reverse complement strand
GAAAATATCTGCCTATGAGAGTCTTGATTGAAGGCAGAGGGAGAAGGGGACGGACAGAGGCTAAGATGGTTGGATGGCATCACTGATTCGATGGACATGAGTTTGAGCAAGCCCTGGAGTTGGTGATGGACACGGAAGCCCAGCGTCCTGCAGGCCACAGGGTCCCAAAGAGTCAGACACGACTGAGCCACTGAACTGAACTGAACATACAATCGTTTCTCCAGGTGTTTGGGTTACCCGAGTTTCTATCCTGTGCTAAACTAAGTGACGACAGTGTACTGAAGAGCTGGGTCATTTCCAAATAAATTAAAGTTCTGAAACATTCACGCCTTGAAAGGACCTCCCTTTTACACAGAAACAAAAGAGATTTGTGACTATCCAATAATAGTGTCTGGCACCATCCTGACATGTGAAACATAAGAAAGCAATTTTTTTTGTTTTGTTTGGTTCTGATCTTGGGTGTGTGTGTGTGTTTGTGTGTGCGTGCGTGCGTGCGTGCGTGCGGGGGAGGGGAGGGGCGCTACTATCACTGATAGGTATGTTCACCAATCTGTCGAATGCCAATATAAAAGTCAG
>NW_011394381.1:0-503 GCF_000754665.1 Bison bison bison | reverse complement strand
TCTGATTTTGGTGTTGACCGTCTGGTGATGTCCATGTGTAGAGTCTTCTCTTGTGTTGTTGGAAGAGAGTGTTTGCTATGACCAGTGCATTTTCTTGGCAAAACTCTATTAGTCTTTGCCCTGCTTCTTTCTGTATTCCAAGGCCAAATTTACCTGTTACTCCAGGTGTTTCTTGACTTCCTACTTTTACATTCCAGTCCCCTATCATGAAAAGGACATCTTTTTTGGGTGTTAGTTCTAAAAGGTCTTGTAGGTCTTCATAGAACCGTTCAACTTCAACTTCAGCTTCTTCAGTGTTACTGGTTGGGGCATAGACTTGGATTACTGTGATATTGAATGGTTTGCCTTGGAAATGAACAGAAATCAGTCTGTTGTTTTTGAGCTTGCATCCAAGTACTGCATTTCGGACGCTTTTGTTGACCATGATGGCTACTCCATTTCTTCTGAGGGATTCCTGCCTGCAGTAGTAGATATAATGGTCATCTGAGTTACATTCACCCATT
>NW_011394380.1:3770-4290 GCF_000754665.1 Bison bison bison | reverse complement strand
GCATGAAAGTGAAAAGTGAAAGTGAAGTCACTCAGTCGTGTCTGACTCTTAGCGACCCCATGGACTGCAGCCTACCAGGCTCCTCCATCCATGGGATTTTCTAGGCAAAAGTACTGGAGTGGGGTGCCATTGCCTCCTCCAATTCTACTTCTATTTCTTCGTCTATTTCTAGTTTGCTGAAATGTTTTATACAGAATGTGCTCAGTCACAGAGTTGTGTCCAGCTTTTTGCAACCCCATGAAGTGTAAGCCGAACAGGCTCCTCTGGCCTTGGGGATTCTCCAGGCCAGAATACTGGAATGGGTTGCCATGCTCTCCTCCAGGGGATCTTCCCAACCCAAGGATGGACCCAGATCTCTGAGATGCCTGGCACTTTCTCTAAGAGCTGAGCTGCCAGAAAAGCCTAAGAATACTGAAGTGGGTAGCCAATCCCTACTTCAGGGAATCTTCCCAACCCAGGGATATTAGATTTTATCAAATTATTTTTCAGCATTTATCGAGATGACCCTACTGTGTCATCA
>NW_011394380.1:0-504 GCF_000754665.1 Bison bison bison | reverse complement strand
TTTTATAGTTTCTGGTCTTATGTTTAGATCTATAATCCATTTTGAGTTTATTTTTGTGTATGGTGTTAGAAGTGTTCTAGTTTCTTTCTTTTACAAGTGGTTGACCAGATTTCCCAGCACCACTTGTTAAAGAGATTGTCTTTAATGCGTTATATATTATAGACTCCTTTGTCAAAGATACGGTGTCCATATATGCATGGATTTGTCTCTGGGCTTTCTATTTTGTTCCATTGATCTATATTTCTGTCTTTGTGCCAGAACCATACTGTCTTGATAACTGTGGCTTTGTGGTAGAGCCTGAAGTCAGGTAGGTTGATTCCTCCAGTTCCATTCTTCTTTCTCAAGATAGCTTTGGCTACTTGAGTTTTTTTTTTTTTTTGTATTTCCATACAAATTGTTTAATTATTTATCTAGCTCTGTGAAGAATACCGTTGGGAGCTTGATAGGGATTGCATTGAATCTATAAGTTGCTTTGGGTAGTTGTAGAGGGAGGTAAACTTCCAA
>NW_011394379.1:0-670 GCF_000754665.1 Bison bison bison | reverse complement strand
GCCTCCTCGAGGTCCCTGTTCGTTCGCCACCCGCCGGGGACCAGCCCAACTGATCCAGGGTATTCGAAGGAGAGATGGCCTAAGCGACTATTTAATATGCTAATCAGAGATATCAAGAATAATAGTATGAGGAGAGCTCAGTAGGAAAATTCGGTGGAGAAAAGACACTGAGTAGCTTGGTTTACACGGGAGACCAAGAAAACTTGAAGACAAGAAGTTTGCACCACTTACGTACGCCGAAGGCGCCCTCTCGAAGAGCGGAAGGTACCTCACCCTAGACACCTTCTCGAGTGGGTCTTAGCAGCCCAGGCATAATTAGGAAGCGTGGTGGGTTCCGCGCTCCAGATGGAGACTCGGCTGGAAGTTACAGGGAAGAATGACAAGGAACTTTATGAATTGGCACTGTAAGGTAACTCTTTGACAGAGCGAGCGAGATGGTGGTGGGGGACAGCCCCCAGTGAAATCAGAGGTGAGAGCACAAAGCAATACAGTAGGCTGACTCCGGTTTTTTTGGGGGGAGATGCTCGAGAATATCCGGGTGGACTCCTGAGGCTCAATCCCGCATTTGCGTATGCCGAGCCTCCTTCCTCATGACCTTTTTCCAGAGTGGAATGCCTCCCCGGCTCCCGGCACATGATCAGTGCATGCTGAGTCACGATATCAGTGCCTG
>NW_011394378.1:0-519 GCF_000754665.1 Bison bison bison | reverse complement strand
AGCTGAGCAGACACGAACCACGCAATCAGCAGGCAATAAGCATGGAACTCAGCAGTGACGAATCATGCTGCTCAACTGGCAATAATCAAGCACGTGACCAGGCAGAAATCACGCAGCTCAGCTGGCAATTGTCAAGCAGATGAGCCCACAGAAATCACGCAGCTCAGATGGCAATTGTCATGCAGATGAGCCGGCAGGAATCACGCAGCTCAGCAGGCCCTGATCACGTGACTCTGCAGGCACTGATCACGTGGCTAATCAAGTACAGATCACGTGACTGAGCATGCACTGATCACGTGGCTATCATGCACTGATGACGTGACAGCGCATGCACTAATGACGTGGCTGATCAGGCACTGATCACATGGCTCATCATGCACTGATCACGTGTTTATCAGGCAATGATCAGTGACTGAGAGGCGCTGATCATGGGACTGTGCCCGCACTGATCAGGTGGCTGATGAGGAACTGACCACCTGACCGCGCATGCAGTGATCACGTGGCTGGTCGTTCACTGAT
>NW_011394377.1:0-659 GCF_000754665.1 Bison bison bison | reverse complement strand
ATGTTGAGCATCTTTTAATGTGTTTGTTAGCCATCTGTATGTCTTCTTTGGAGAAATGTCTGTTAGTTCTTCAGCCCAATTTTTGATTGGATCGTTTATTTTTCTGGAATTGAGCTGCAGGTGTTGCTTGTTTATTTTTGAGATTAATTCTTTGTTTTGATTTCTGTGTTTCTGATGGGTCTGTTAACATTTTCTATTTCTTCCTGGTTCAGTTTTGGAAAGTTGTACTTTTCTAAGAATTTGTCCATTTCTTCCAAATTGTCCATTTTATTGGCATATAGTTGCTGATAATAGTCTCTTATGATCCTTTGTATTTCTGTGTGGTCTGTTGTGATTTCTCCATTTTCATTTCTAATTTTGTTGCTTTGATTTTTTTCCCTTTGTTTCTTGAAGAGTCATGGCTAATGGCTTGTCAATTTTATTTATCTTCTCAAAGAACCAGCTTTTGGCTTTGCTGATTTTGGCTATGCTCTCCTTTCTTTCTTTTGCATTTACTTCTGCCCTTATTTGTATCATTTCTTTCCTTCTACTAACCCTGGGGTGCTCCATTTCTTCCTTTTCTAGTTGTTTTAGGTGTAGAGTAAGGTCATTTGTTTGACTTTTCTCTTGTTTCTTGAGGTAAGCTTGTATTGCTATTAACCTTCCCCTTAGCACTGCTT
>NW_011394376.1:0-724 GCF_000754665.1 Bison bison bison | reverse complement strand
TCTGATTTCGGACTCCGATCGCAGGGTCCCTGCAGACTGGGGACAGGAGAGTCAGGCCTCGTCTTGGGTTGAGGCATGGAACTCCGCTTGCCTCTCGAGGTGTCCCCGGGGAGAGAGGCCACTTGTCGAGCTGTATTTGGAACCTGGGGTTTTTTTCCGGTCGATGCACGGGCGAGTCACTGCCCCTTCGTGTTGACTTCATTCACAGGGTGGAGTTCGGAGAGTTGTCCTTGCATCGGCTTCTTATCTAGAGGGGACCGGGAAATCGGGGTGCTTCGCAATGTGGAAGCACCCGCGAGGCCACGTCTGGAATGTCGTCGTGAGACCGGCCTCATCCTGAGGTGCGACCGGAAGGTCGGGAACCCCTTCCAGACAAAGCAGGGGAGTCGACCCTCCTGTCGAGATCAGGAGGGTAGAAGGGGCTCAGAGGAAGTGGTGCCGGAAAACCTCGGTGTTCCTCTCCAGGGAGACCCGGGATGCCGGGGAACTTTGGTGGGGGCGCATCAAGGGTGCCAAGTACCGTTTCGACCTCCAATTCCTCACGTGGGACTTCTCCTGAGACGCTGTAGCGGGACAGGGCTTCATCTTGCGATGACGGGGGAACCACGTGGTTTTCTCGAGTTGCGGCGGGATTCTCGAGTTACGACGGGGAATTTGGGATGCCTCTTGTGTTGGCCCAGGGAGTCCAATCTTCCATTCGAGTTGCGAAGGCAAGCTGGGGATT
>NW_011394375.1:0-501 GCF_000754665.1 Bison bison bison | reverse complement strand
CAGATGGTGACTGCAGCCATGAAATTAAAAGACGCTTAATTCTTGGAAGGAAAGTTATGACCAACCTAGACAGCGTGTTCAAAAGCAGAGATTACTTTGCCAACAAAGGTCCGTCTAGTCAAGGCTATGGTTTTTCCTGTGGTCATGTATGGATGTGAGAGTTGGACTGTGAAGAAAGCTGAGCACCGAAGAATTGATGCTTTTGAACTGTGGTGTTAGTGAAGACTCTTGAGAGTCCCTTGGACTGCAAGGAGATCCAACCAGTCCATTCTGA
This sequence comes from Bison bison bison, assembly GCF_000754665.1. Classification (NCBI taxonomy): domain Eukaryota; kingdom Metazoa; phylum Chordata; class Mammalia; order Artiodactyla; family Bovidae; genus Bison; species Bison bison. The sequence continues at coordinate 227 of NW_011394375.1, read as the reverse complement.
AGGAGATCAGCCCTGGGATTTCTTTAGAGGGAATGATGCTAAAGCTGAAGCTCCAGTACTTTGGCCACCTCATGCAAAGAGTTGACTCACTGGAAAAGACTCTGATGCTGGGAGGGATTGGGGGCAAGAGGAGAAGGGGACGACAGAGGATGAGATGGCTGGATGGCATCAGTGACTTGATGGACGTGAATCTCAGTGAACTCCGGGAGCTGGTGATGGACAGGGGA
>NW_011394374.1:0-589 GCF_000754665.1 Bison bison bison | reverse complement strand
GTTGTGGGTGTGACTGGTGATGGAAGTAAAGTCCAGTGCTGTAAAGAGCAATATTGCATAGGAACCTGGAATGTTAGGTCCATGAATCAAGGCAAATTGGAAGTGGTCAAACAGGAGATGGCAAGAGTGAACATCAACATTTTAGGAATCAGTGAACTAAAATGGACTGGAATAGGTGAATTTAACTCAGATGATCATTGTATCTACAACTGCGGGCAAGAATCCCTTGAAAAAATGGAGTAGCCATCATGGTCAACAAAAGAGTCCAAAATGCAGTACTTGGATGCAATCTCAAAAACGACACAATGATCTCTGTTCATTTCCAAGGCAAACCATTCAATATCACAGTAATCCAAGTCTATGCCCCAACCAGTAATGCCGAAGAAGCTGAAGTTGAATGGTTTTATGAAGGACATATGAGACCTTCTAGAAATAACACCCCAAAAAATATGTTCTTTTCATTACAGGGGACTGGAATGCAAAAGTAGGAAGTCAAGATACACCTGGAGTAACAGGCAGTTTGGTCTTGAAGTACAAAATGAAACAGGGCAAAGGCTAACAGAGTTTTGCAAAGAGAACGCACTGGTCA
>NW_011394373.1:0-630 GCF_000754665.1 Bison bison bison | reverse complement strand
GTAATCATGCGTCACAAATACTGTGTTTCGTTACAAACTGAAAGTTTATGGTAACCATGCATTGAACACATCTATGGCATCATTTCCCAACATCATGTGTTCACTTGGGGTCCCTGTTCCACATGTTGTTAATTCTTTAATATTTTAAACTCTTTCCTTATTTTATTTCTTATGGTGCTCTGATTAGTTGTCTTTGTTACTATTGTAACTGCCTTACATTTGTAAATTAAGCTATGTGCATTTTTTAGACATCTTCTAGTAAGTGTACAATAGGATTAACAAGTTTTATAAGCACTGGGAATCCCCCAAATTCCTAATGATTTATTCTATGGCAATTTTCACTTTATTGCAGTGATCTAGAACCCAAGTCACCATATCAGAGATGAGTACAATTCTAAAGGAAAAAAACCATCTAAGATGGTTTTGTGCTATTCTGAATGAGGTTATCTGACACTGCACAGAGGACGATCTTCCTGTCCCTATCATCTGTTTCTCTTCTTTATTCCTGTCATTTATTGATGTAGCCTTTCAAGGCTTTGTGACTAAAGAAGTGTATTGGAATATATCCAGGGTCCTTACTTTTATCCCAAGATACATTTGAGTGTTAAGGAACACAAGCTCTGTTTTAGG
>NW_011394372.1:0-714 GCF_000754665.1 Bison bison bison | reverse complement strand
TCCTACCTGCCAAGCTGCCGAGCCCAGTTTTAGCAAAGATCCTCCCTAATCAGAATGAGTTTAATCAGATTCCCCCCCTACTTCATATCTGAGTTTTTCATCCATCCTCTTGATATCTAATCAAGTCCCACTCCCAGCCTCCCTTGATACTTGTGTTAGTCAGAGTTCTCCACAGAAACAGGATCAACAAGAAACAGATAGATATACACATATCTTATATATCAAGTATCTATACCTATAGGTATAGATAACTAGATCAGATACCTAATGTCTATACATTTATATATGTGTGTGTATACATATATATATATAATATATATTATATATATATATTAGTTATATTTCTCTGCTATATGTCGATGTTGCTATAGATATAAGATATATATAGACATGGCTTCCCAGGTGGCTCAGTGGTAAAGAATCTGCCTGCCAATGCAGGAGACGCAGGAGACATGGGTTCAATCCCTCGGTTGGGAAGATCCCCTGGAGGAGGTAATGGCAACGCACTCCAGTATTCTTATCTGGGAAATCCCATGGACAGAGGATTCTGGAGGGTTACAAGTCCACAGGGTTGCAGAGTCAGGCACGACTTAGCAACTGAGCATGAGCACGGGCATACATATACATGAGGAGATTTATTATAGAAATTGGCTCATGCAGAAATCATGCAATCTGCTGTCTGCAAGCTGGTAAACCAAGAAAGTCGGTGGTATA
>NW_011394371.1:0-544 GCF_000754665.1 Bison bison bison | reverse complement strand
GAATTCAGAGAAAAGCGAGGATCAGGGGACCAACAATGCTCCAAGGTGAAGGTGCTGAAACTGAATCCAAGCCAGCTTTATTATACTTTCAGCCATGAATGAAAGAATATATGGGGAGTTAAACTATAACTCATGTGGCTTTCAGGGCCAAAGAACAAAATGATCATTAACCATTGAGCAATTAGGAAACAGTAACAAATCAGTAACTAAGACTGATATTCTTATCTATAGATTTGCCACCAGATACGTAAAACATGTGACTCTGAGACGCCAGTTGAGAAACAGTCTGGGATAGGTTTACCGACTCCAGAATCATATCTTGTTTTCAAGATAATGAACTGTTCCCTCTGGACTTGTTCCAAGAGTCTCATGCCATATAACATCCAGTTTATCAATAATTATAAATTTCTTTTGTGGCCCTTCCCATGGCCTGCTTTTCTTTTATTCTTCCTGTCTGCTGCTGCTGCTGCTGCTAAGTCACTGCAGTCATGTCCGACTCTGTGTGACCCCATAGATGGAAGCCCACCAGGCTCCCCCTGTCTCT
>NW_011394370.1:0-545 GCF_000754665.1 Bison bison bison | reverse complement strand
TCGTAGTTGCTGGGTTGAGCCCAACTTTAATACAACCCATGGACTGCGGCCCATCAGCCTCCTCTGTCCGTGGCATTTCCCAGGCGAGGATACTGGGAGTGGGTTGCCATTTCCTTCTCCGGCGGGATCTTCCCGACCCAGGGATCAAACCCCAGTCTCCTGCGCGCGGATGCCTTGCCATCTGAACCAGGACATTGCTAACTCCCTAGGCAAAATACAAAGAATAGAGCTCGTGTTCTACTAAATGGAAAGATGATTTCAAAAACAGAAGCTGTCCTTTGTTGGTATCTTTGAATCTTTATGTAGTTTTCGTTGATTTTTACTGTTAAGGCTAACTGAACATGGCAAGAGAGAAACCCCAGAATTGAAAAGCAATTGACGGTTTTGAAAGAAACATGTGCAGGTGAAGCTCTCTTCCTTTTTGAGAGATGGTTAAATGCAAAATCTTGATTCAACACATATGACTTTTGTGCACTTTATTTCAAATCTCCATGACAAAACCCTAAGGCGACCAGGAAGAAAGGAGTAGAGGGGCAGACACAAAG
>NW_011394369.1:0-604 GCF_000754665.1 Bison bison bison | reverse complement strand
TGTTCAACTCTGCAATCCCATGGACTGTAGCCCACCAGGCCCCTCTGTCCATGGGATTGTCCAGGCAAGAATACTGGAGTGGGTTGCCATGCACAGGCCAAAATCAATCATATAAATAGAGTTCTTTGTCACTCAAAAATGCTGGAATTTTAGGGAGGACACTACAAAGTTTCCTTTATTCTCCCAAGGTTTTTTGCCTTTAATTACCATATCAGTTATTAGACAGGTAGGAGCTCAGGGATGACAGATGAACTTACTTCAAGGATGGACACTATATATAGTCTCCCCAGGTAGTGCTAGTGGTAAAGAATCCACCTGCCAATGTAGGATTTGCAAGAGACTCACGTTCAAATCCTGGGTTGCGAAGATCCCTGGAGTAAGGAATGGCAACCCACTCCAGTTATTTTTGCCCAGAAAATTCCACGAACAGAGGAACCTGGCAGGCTACAGTCCATGGGGCTGCAAAGAGTCAGACACCACTGAGTGAATAAGTACACACACACAGACACTATATATACACGTACACAATATAAATATACTGTCCAAATTTTCTTATCTCAAACACTCTTGTTCCACAAACCAACAAAATATTAAAAATATTTGC
>NW_011394368.1:0-699 GCF_000754665.1 Bison bison bison | reverse complement strand
TGATGTACATCAAGCACCCTGTCCGTTAGTATCTTTTCCTGGTTATTCTCCTCTGAAAGAATCATCTGCTAAAACCAAAAATTGAATCAGAGTAAAGAAATAAGTAAAGACAGCAAAACTCCACCTGGAAAACTCAACTCTAAACTGAAAACACAACATAAAAGAAATACATGGTGATGCTATCCATCCCGAATACCACCAGGTGATTAGAGTCAGAATTTGTCTTCTACTGGACAAAGGGGTACTTAAGAGATCCTGCAACTCTGAGCCACAAGTCTAGTTTACTAGTCATTAAAATAACCCTGGTGGGCGGGTCCTCAATCAGAAAGATAAATAACATCTGATGCCCACCACTACAGCCTTCATTCTTTTTTAAAATGAAAGGATTCAAATGACAAACCCTTCACGGAAATTACACAAAGACTGATCAAACTTACCTCTTTATGTGTGGCACCTAATTCTTCTTCTAACAAACTACACCTTTCGAGTGCTACTCGTAATCACGCTCTCAACTCAAAATCAAAAGGGGCCAGTCACTGTGTGTTGATGTGTGTATATACGTTAGTACACTTCTTAGTGTATACTCACCCTAATACATGGATACTGTCACAGAATACATTGAATGTCTCTCATTGATCTTAACGTCAAGAGAATCTGCTTGTTAACAGCTTTAAATTCTAAGTTTGAGAGAACAAAATG
>NW_011394367.1:0-535 GCF_000754665.1 Bison bison bison | reverse complement strand
ATGGAAAATTACTGAAAGAGATGGGAATACCAGACCACCTGACATGCCTCTTGAGAAATCTGTATGCAGGTCAGGAAGCAACAGTTAGAACTGGACATGGAACAACAGATTGGTTCCAAATAGGAAAAGGAGTATGTCAAGGCTGTATATTGTTACCCTACTTATTTAACTTATTAGCAGAGTACATCATGAGAAATGCTGGGCTGGATGAAGCACAAGCTGGAATCAGGATTGTTGGGAGAAATATCAGTAACCTCAGATATGCAAATGACACCACCCTTGTGGCAGAAAGTGAAGAACTAAAGAGCCTCTTAATGAAAGTGAAAGAGGAGAGTGAAAATGTTGGCTTAAAGCTCAACATTCAGAAAACAAAGATCATGGAATCTGGGCCCATCACTTCATGGCAAATAGATGGGGAAACAGTGGAAACAGTGGTTGACACTATTTTTCTTGGCTCCAAAATCACTGCAGATGGTGATTGCAGCCATGAAATTAAAAGATGCTTACTCCTTGGAAGAAAAGTTATGACCAACCT
>NW_011394366.1:0-549 GCF_000754665.1 Bison bison bison | reverse complement strand
GATTTTGGATCAATTTCACTATCATTATTTGGAATTCTTTATCAGGTAGATTCCCTATCTCTTCCTCTTCTGTTTCATTTGGTGGGCATTTATCCTGTTCCTTTATCTGCTGGGTATTCCTCTGTTGCTTCATCTTGTTTAAATTGCTGATTTTGGGGTGTCCTTTCTGTATTCTGGCAGTTTGTGGAGTTCTCTTTATTGTGGCTTTTCCTCGCTGTGTGTGGGTTTGTACAGGTGGCTTGTCAAGGTTTCCTGGTTAGGGAAGCTTGTGTCGCTGTTCTGATGGGTGGAGCTGTATTTCTTCTCTTTGTTCAGTCACGCTGTGGGGAGGGAGGGAGGGATGCTGCAAACAAATAGCACTGGCGTGCGCTCGCAGTGCCTCAGCCACACTGAGTCTGCCCCCGCTCACGGCACGTGTAGCCTCCCTGCCCACACTGCTCGGGCTCTAGGTTCGTTCCACCGGGACAATCCGAGGCTGGCCCTGGGTTGCATGTACCTCCCATGTCCAAGCCGCTCAGGTTCAGGCACGTCGGGTAGTCCTCAGAGGCG
>NW_011394365.1:0-520 GCF_000754665.1 Bison bison bison | reverse complement strand
GTATATTTTTGAGATTAGTTGTTTGTCAGTTGCTTCATTTGCTAATATTTTCTCCCATTCTGAAGGCTCTCTTTTCACCTTGCTAATAGTTTTCTTTGATGTGCAGAAGCTTTTAAGGTTAATTAGGTCCCATTTGTTTATTTTTGCTTTTATTTCCAATATTCTGGGAGGTGGGTCATAGAGGATCCTGCTATGATGTATGTCGGAGAGTGTTTTGCCTATGTTCTCCTCTAGGAGTTTTATAGTTTCTGGTCTTACATTTAGATCTTTAATCCATTTTGAGTTTATTTTTGTGTATGGTGTTAGAACGTGGTCTAGTTTCATTCTTTTACAAGTGGTTGACCAGATTTCCCAGCACCACTTGTTAAAGAGATTGTCTTTAATCCATTGTATATTCTTGCCTCCTTTGTCAAAGATAAGGTGTCCATATGTGCATGGATTTAACTCTGGGCTTTCTATTTTGTTCCATTGATCTATATTTCTGTCTTTGTGCCAGTACCATACTGTCTTCATAACTGTG
>NW_011394364.1:0-574 GCF_000754665.1 Bison bison bison | reverse complement strand
GTTTGCTAACCATCTGTATGTCTTCTTTGGAGAAATGTCTGTTTAGGTCTTTTTCCTAGTTTTTATTGGGTTGTTTGTTTTTCTGGTATTGAGTTGTATGCGCTGCTTGTTTATTTTGGAAATGAATCCTTTGCTAGTTGTTTCATTTGCTATTATTTTCTCAGATTCTGAGGGTTGTCTTTTCACCTTGCTTATAGTTTCCTTTGCTGTTCAGAAGTTTTTAAGTTTAATCAGGTCTCACTTGTTTACTTTTGTTTTTATTTCCATTACTCTAGGAGGTGGGAGGAAATGGCAACCCACTCCAGTGTTCTTGCCTGGAGAATCCCAGGGATGGGGGAGCCTGGTGGGCTGCTGTCTATGGGGTCTCATAGAGTCAGACACGACTGAAGTGACTTAGCAGCAGTAGCAGCAGGAGTTGGGTTATAGAGCATTTTGCTTTGATTTATCTCATCGAGTGTTCTGCCTATGTTTTCCTCTAAGAGTTTATAGTTTCTGGTCTTACACTTAGATCTTTAATCCATTTTGAGTTTATCTTTGTGTATGGTGTTAGGACATGTTCTAATTTCATTCTTTT
>NW_011394363.1:0-536 GCF_000754665.1 Bison bison bison | reverse complement strand
TCTCAGAGATACTGCTAGAGGGGGTGACACCTCCAGCAATATAGACTTAATTATCTTCATATATGACCAAACAGGGTGATTTGGAAAGAGAGGGAACATGAGCATTCCAACAGAAATGCAGGACTGACTGAGCAGCCTAGACGAGCATTTGGAAAACGCATGCATCTTGTTCTTTCTGATCTCTTCTTTCTCTTATCTTCTTCAGAAAAATGAGGGTCAAAGTACGTTACCTTTTAGATATCCTTTGACTCTCAATACCACTGACTACATTATTTTGTATTCAATCAAACATTTGCGTTCACCATGTTCAGGTACCAGAAAATAAAAAGATGATTAAGACACAGTTCCTGAACTCAAGGATGCTATCTGTAAGGAAGGGAGAAAAATGCTTAAGTAAGTAACTTAAGTACAAGACAAATGTGTGCATAGGACTCTATGAGAACAGAAGGAAGGGAGGGACGGAGTCCTAGATTGTGGCTGTCAGATACGGCTTCCTAGAGAGGATGCTCAAACTGATTCTTAAAACAACTTCATAT
>NW_011394362.1:4962-5593 GCF_000754665.1 Bison bison bison | reverse complement strand
GTGCATTGGAAGAGGGCCTCATCTCCATTTGAGGCAGGAACCTCAGGGTTCCTCTGATTTCAGACTCCGATCGCAGGGTCCTGCAGACTGGGGACAGGAGAGTCAGGCCAGGTCTTGGGTTGAGGCATGGAACTCCGCTTGCCTCTCGAGATGTCCCCGGGGTGAGAGGCCGCTTGACCAGCTGTATTTGGAACCTGGGGTTTTTTCCGAACGATGCACGGAAAAACTGCCCCTTCGTGTCGACTTCATTCACAGGGTGGAGTTTGGAGAGGTGTCCCGGCATCGGGATCTTATCAAGAGGGGACCGGAAAATCGGAGTCCTTCGGAATGTGGAACCACCCACGAGGCCACGTCTGGAATGACTTCGTCAGAACGGCCTCATCCTGAGGTGCGACCAGAAGGTCGGGACTCCTTCCAGACAAAGCAGGGGAGTCGACCCTCCTGTCCAGATCAGGAGGGTAGAAGGGGCTCAGAGGAAGTAGTGCCGGAAAACCTCAGTGTTCCTCTCGAGGGAGACCGGGATGTCGGGGAACTTTGTGGGTCGCATCAAGAGTGCCAAGTACCGTTTCGACCTCCAATTACTAACGTGGGACTTCTCCCGAGACGATGTAGTGGGAAACTGCTTCATCTT
>NW_011394362.1:0-566 GCF_000754665.1 Bison bison bison | reverse complement strand
CTTGAGCTGCGACCGGAAGGTCGGGAACCCCTTCCAGACAAAGCAGGGGAGTCGACCCTCCTGTCCAGAACAGGAGCGGAGAAAGGGCTCAGAGGAGAGGGTGCAGGAAAACCTCAGGGTTCCTCTCGAGGGAGACCGGGATTTCGGGGAACTTTGTGGGACGCATCAAGGGTGCCAAGTGCCCTTTCGACCTCCAATTCCTAACGTGGGACTTCTCCTGAGACGCTGTCGCGGGAAAGGGCTTCATCTTGCGATGAAGGGGGAGCCACGTGGTTTTTCTCGAGTTACGGCGGGATCCTCGAGTTACGACGGGGGATTCAGACTGCCTCTTGTGTTGGCCCAGGCAAGTCCAATCTTCCATTCGAGTTGCGAAGGAAAGCTGGGGATTGCTCTCGAGTGACTGCAGGGCCAATAGACCTCATCTAGGCTGGTGTCCAGAAGCCAATGTTCCTCTCCAGGGGGCACAGGGATTTCGGGGTTCATTCCAGACGCACCCGGGCAGACAGGCATTCATCTCGAGTGGAAGCAAAGACCCCGCTCTGCTCTCGAATCGCGACGGGTATCTC
>NW_011394361.1:0-590 GCF_000754665.1 Bison bison bison | reverse complement strand
TTAGAGACTGCTTGCTTTATACTTTTTTTATTCTTTTTTTTTCTTTTTTCCGTTTTTGCTATAATTAAAAAATGTTGCACGTCGTGCCTCCAGGAAATAATACTGTAATGAACATTAGGGTGTATCAATCTTTTGGTTTTAAGGTTTTTTCCAGAAAAAATGCCCAGGAGTAGGTCATAAGGTGATTATATGTTTTAGTTTTTTAAAGGAGCAGCAATACTCTTCACCATAGTGGCAGTACCAATTTACATGCCCACTAACAGTGCAAGATTGTTCCCTTTTTTCCCACATTCTCTCCAGGAATTATTGCTTGTAGAATTTTTGTTGCTATCTATTCGGCCTGGCGTGAAGGAATACCACATTGTAGTATTGATTTGTATTTCTCTAATGAATAGTGATGATGAACTATGGATGGAGGTTCATGACACTGTACAGGAGACAGGAACCAAGACCATCCTCAAGAAAAACAAATGCAAAAAAGTAAAATGGCTGTCTGAGGAGGCCTTACAAATAGCTGTGAAAAGAAGAGAAGCCAAAAGCAAAGGAGGAAGGGAAAGCTATATCCATTTGAATGCAGAGTTCCAAAGAAT
>NW_011394360.1:0-528 GCF_000754665.1 Bison bison bison | reverse complement strand
CGAGATGGTTGACCGTGTTTATTGATTTAGTTATTTACTTATTTGTCCTGAACGGGTCTTGAACTGTGTCAAATGCTTTTTGTTTGTCTGTCAAGATGGCAGGTGGTTTCCGTCCTTCATTACATCAATACGTTGTTTCCCGTAACTGAAGTTGAGTGTTGGTCCAATACTGCTGTCCTGGGAAAGATCTCGCACACCCCTTTGCAAAATGTTTCTCGATTTGGTTTGCAGGTACTGTGTTGAGGGTGTATGCATCGCTATTCATGAAAGATATGGGTCTGTAGTTTTCTGTTGATGGCAATCTGGCTTTGGTACTGGGGTAATACTGTGCTTATAGGATGAATTAGGAAATGTTCCCTCCTCCCTCCTGTCTATTCAGGAACAATCTGTGAAGGATGGGTGCTATTTCTTCTTTAAACCTTTGATAGATTTCACTGGTGAAACCAGGAGGCCCAGGACTTCCCTCTGTGGGAAGGTCTTTAAATGAATGGTTCAATATCGTTGCTTGCTATAGGTACATTCAGATTT
>NW_011394359.1:4844-5334 GCF_000754665.1 Bison bison bison | reverse complement strand
CTGGAGAGGAACATTGGCTTCTGCACACAAGCCTAGATGAGGTCTATTGGCCCTGCAGTAATTCGAGAGAAATCCCCAGCTTTCCTTCGCAACTCGAATGGAAGATTGGACTTCCCTGGGCCAACACAAGAGGCATCCTGAATTCCCCGTCGTAACTCGAGAATCCCGCCGCAACTCGAGAAAAACCACGTGGTTCCCCCGTCATCGCAAGATGAAGCCCTTTCCCGCTACAGCGTCTCAGGAGAAGTCCCACGTTAGGAATTGGAGGTCGAAACGGTACTTGGCACCCTTGATGCGCCCCCACAAAGTTCCCTGGCATCCCGGTCTCCCTGGAGAGGAACACCGAGGTTTTCCGGCACCACTTACTCTGAGCCAATTCTACCCTCCTGAATCGACAGGACGGTCGACTCCCCTGCTTTGTCTGGAAGGGGTTCCCGACCTTCCGGTCGCACCTCAGGATGAGGCCGGTCTCACGACGACATTCCAGACG
>NW_011394359.1:0-746 GCF_000754665.1 Bison bison bison | reverse complement strand
GCACCCCGACTTTCCCGGTCCCCTCTTGGTAAGAACCCGATGCCCGGACACCTCTCCGACCTCCACCCTGTGAATGAAGTCAACACGAAGGGGCAGTGACTCGCCCGTGCATCGTCCGGAAAAAACCCCCAGGTTCCAAATACAGCTCGACAAGTGGCCTCTCTCCCCGGGGACACCTCGAGAGGCAAGCGGAGTTCCATGCCTCAACCCAAGACGAGGCCTGACTCTCCTGTCCCCAGTCTGCAGGGACCCTGCGATCGGAGTCTGAAATCAGAGGATCCCTGAGGTTCCTGCCTCAACTGGAGATGAGGCCCTCTTGCAATGCACCAAACCCCGTGGAGTACCGAGAGGCCCCTCCCACCTCCAGTTTCCCTGACTTCTCAGAGCCCCCATGAGAAGCCCCCTGAGGTCACCTGCCCAAGTCGAGGGAAGCCAGGGTTCCCTGCCTCAACCCGAGAAAGACCTCGAGAGACATTCTTCAACACGGCTCGAGGCCAGGTTCCCCTACCATGACTCGAGAGCAATGACGCGCTCCCCCTCGCCACGCGCATGGAGACCCGATTTCCCTGGCGCCCCACGAGAGGCTCACTGACCTCGCCGTCGTACCTCGTGAGAAACCGCACCCTGGGGCCTTCTCTCGAGAACCCCCCCGAGACTCCCCCGTCATCGCGGAGATTAGGGCCTTCGTCTCCTGCATGGCCTAGAGGCCAATCTCGCGGCCTCTCTCCAAACGCCTCAGGAGGCTT
>NW_011394358.1:0-508 GCF_000754665.1 Bison bison bison | reverse complement strand
CAATTTTGTACCTTTAAGAACCCAATCTTCAGTACCCATTTTTCACTAGGGAGCGAGATTACTGGCTTGACTGCTCTCTCCCCCTTCGGACTCTCCTTTTTTTCCACCAGGTCGCCTGTGTCTCCTCCCTAACCCTTCTCTACTCTACCCAACTCTGTGAATTTCTGTGTGTTCCAGACGGTGGAGAACACTTAGGGAACTGATTACTGGCTGGATCTGTCTCTCTCTTCATTCCCTCCTTTTATCCTCCTGGCCACCTCTGTCTCCTTCCTCCCTCTTCTCTTCTCTGTATAACTCCGTGAACATCTCTGTGCAGTCCAGTTGTGAAGTGCGCATAAGGAAGTGATTACTGGTTAGCCCCCTGTCTCCTCTATTGATTCCACCTCATCTCACTCGGGTCACCTCTAATTCCCGCCTCCCTCTTCTCTTCTCCATGTAACACTGTGAACCTCTCTGGGTGACCCTCATGGTGGAGAAACTTTTCATCTTTAACCTAGATGTTTTATCA
>NW_011394357.1:0-687 GCF_000754665.1 Bison bison bison | reverse complement strand
GTCCTGCCTGGAGAAGACAGTGGACTATATAGCAAGGGGTATGACCTGTTCACAAACAACAGGGGATGTTAATGACTCTGAGCATTGCTCAAATGACTTCCCAAGAAAAGCCACTGTAGTGGGGGGAATAAAAAAATAAAAAGAGCTGGAGGAAATGTGGTATCACATGGAAGAAAAATGGTGGGAAAGTGTAAGCAGAGGCCAAATCAGGCAAACCCTTCTAGATGATGATAAGGAGTTTGAATTTATACTGAAATCACTGGGAAGTCACTGAAGGGTTTTAAGCAGAGAGAGAGCAGAACCAAGTGTGTCTCTGAAAGAGAGTCCTGGCCATCTGAAGAATGGAGAATGGATTGACGTACGACAAACAAAAAAACAAAAGACAAAAAACTGGGAACTGAGGCTACTGAGGAGACTAAGTGATAGATAATGTTGGTCTGGACTTAGTAACAGAAAGATAGGAGAAGTAAAAGAATTTAAAGATGTCTTTTGGTTGATGGAATTGATAGAATATTCTTTAGCTAGTAAGTGGCAAAGCCCAGTCATTTGATTCCAAGTCAAATACATTTTAACATACATTTATAGTTACATTCTTATTTAACCTAGCTACCTATTAGCCACTAGATACTGAGATAGCAAAAATAACTCCAAGTATAAGTCAACAGTGCCTTTCAAGAAATGGGAAAC
>NW_011394356.1:0-636 GCF_000754665.1 Bison bison bison | reverse complement strand
ACGTGGCTGATCAGGCACTGATCACATGGCTCATCATGCACTGATCACGTGTTTATCAGGCAGTGATCATTGACTGACAGGTGCTGATCATGGGACTGTGCACGCACTGATCACGTGGCTATCATGCACTGATCACGTGACTGCGCATGCACTGATGACGTGGCTGTTCGGGCACTGATCACGTGTTTATCAGGCAGTGATCAGTGACTGACAGGCACTGATAAGGGGACTGTGCACGCACTGATCAGGTGGCTGATCAGGAACTGACCACCTGACTGCGCATGCAGTGATCACGTGGCTGGTCGTTCACTGATCACGGTTTACCATCCGGTGATCACGTGACTGAGAGGCGCTGATCACGTGACTGTGCCGTCAGTGATCACGTGGCTGAGCAGGCACTGATATCGTGACTGAGCATGCACTGATCATGTCCCGGGAGCTGGGGAGGCATTCCACTATGGACAAAGGTCATGAGGAAGGAGGCTCGGCATACGCAAATGTGGGATCGAGCCTCAGGAGTCCACCCGGATATTCTCGAGCATCTCCCCCCAAAAAAACCGGAGTCTGCCTACTGTATTGCTTTGTGCTCTCACCTCTGATTTCACTGGGGGCTGTCCCCCACCACCATCTCGCTCT
>NW_011394355.1:0-511 GCF_000754665.1 Bison bison bison | reverse complement strand
AATCAGTCACGTGATCAGTGCATGATCAGCCACGTTATCAGTGAATGATCAGCCTTGTGATCAGTGCATGCACAGTCACGTGATCAGTGTATGATCAGCTTCATGATTAGTTCATGATCAGCCACGTGATCAGTGCATGTGCAGTCTGGTGATCAGTGTATGATCAGCTTCGTGATCAGTGCATGATGAGCCACGTGATCAGTGCATGATCAGGCACGTGTTCAGTGCATTATCAGTAATGTGATCAGTGTATGATCAGACACGTGATGAGTGCATGAACAGCCTCATGATCAGTGTATGATCAGCTGCGTGATCAGTGCATGTGCAGTCTCGTAATCAGTGTATAATCAGGCACGTGATCAGTGCATCATCAGCCACATGAACAGCGAAAGATCAGCCAAGTGATCAGTGCATGCACAATCACGTAATCAGTGTATGATCAGCTTCATGATTAGTTCATGATCAGCCACGTGATCAGTGCATGTGCAGTCTGGTGATCAGTGTATGATCG
>NW_011394354.1:0-545 GCF_000754665.1 Bison bison bison | reverse complement strand
TTCTCGGGTTGAGGCAGGAAACCCTGGGTTCCCTCGACTTGTGCAGGTGACCTCAGGGAGCTTCTCATGGTGGCTCGGAGAAGCCAGGGAAACTGGATGTGGGAGGGGCCTCTCGGGACCCCACTGGGTTTGGTGCATTGGAAGAGGGCCTCATCTCCAGTTGAGGCAGGAACCGCAGGGTACCTCTGATTTCAGACTCCGATCGCAGGGTCCCTGCAGACTGGGGACAGGAGAGTCAGGCCTCGTCTTGGGTTGAGGCATGCAACTCCGCTTGCCTCTCGAGATGTCCCCGGGGAGAGAGGCCGCTTGTCGAGCTACATTTGGAACCTGGGGTTTTTTCCGAACGATGCACAGAAAAACTGCCCCTTCGTGTTGACTTCATTCACAGGGTGGAGTTCGGAGAGGTGTCCGGGCATCGGGTTCTTCTCAAGAGGGGACCGGGGAATCGGGGTCCTACGGAATGTGGAACCACCCACGGGGCCACGTCTGGAATGTCTTCGTGAGACCGGCCTCATCCTGAGGTGCGACCGGAAGGTCGGGAACCC
>NW_011394353.1:0-572 GCF_000754665.1 Bison bison bison | reverse complement strand
TTTATGTAATTATCATCATTGCCTAAGTATTCATATGTATTAAAACCTCTGCATGTGCATGCTAAGTAGCTGCAGTTGTGTCTGACTCTTTGTGACCCCATGGACTGTAGCCCACCAGGCTCCTCTGTCCACGGGATTCTCCAGGCAAGAATCTTGAAGTGGGCTGCCATGCCCTCCTCCAGGGGATATTCCGAACTCAGGGATCAGCTGGGTCTTTTACATCTCCTGTATTAGCAGGTAGGTTCTTTATTACCAAAACCTCTGGACTTCTGCAATTCAAATTGGCAAACCCTGAGCCTTCTCCTATGGGGTTTTCCTTGGCTCAGAAGGAAAGAATCCACCTGCAGTGCAGGAGATGCAGGAAGCACCGGTTCGATCCCTGGTTGGGGGAAGATCCCCCGGAGGAAGGCATGGCAACCATTCCACTATTCTTGCCTGGAGAATACCATGGACAGATGAGCCTGGCAGGCTACAGTCCATGGAGTCACACAGTTGAATACGACTGAAGCGACTTAGCATTCACGAGCCTTCTCCTAAACTGTGTTCTCCTCTTTTGCTAAAGGAGATAGGAA
>NW_011394352.1:0-717 GCF_000754665.1 Bison bison bison | reverse complement strand
CCCGAGAAAGACCTCGAGAGACCTTCTTCAACACGTCTCGAGGCCAGATTCCCGTACTGCAGTGAGCCGACATATTGCATATTGAGTGCATATTGCATATTGCCTATTGAGTGCAGCACTTTCCACAGCATCATCTTTCAGGATCTGGAATAGCTCAACTGGAATTCTATGACTGCTGGGAGCCAGTGAGGAACTCCGCCCATGACAAAGGTCATGAGGGAAGGAGGCTCGGGCATACGCAAAGGGCGGGATCGAGCTTCAGGAGTCCCCCCTGGAAATTTCTCGAGCATATACCCCCAAAACCAGAGTCTGCCTACTTTCTGCTTGTGCTTTCACCTAAACCTCTGACTTTTACGGGGGGGCTCTACCCCACTACCTCTCTCTGAAAAAAGAGTTTAGCTTACAGTTTCCAGTTTAATAATTCCTGGGTGTGACAGTGTTTAACTTACAAACTCCTTTGGAAATCCTCTAGCCTGCCTGAATAGGTTCTTCCGGCCACATGTGACTGTTCAGAGCCTCCCAACTGTGAGAGGCAGGAGATGTTCTAAACTGTCTAAACACAGATTCTTTTGAGTAGTTAAAAGATTGATTAGAAATTGTATTGGTGAATGGTTTTTCACTTGTTGGGCCATTGTTTGCTGCTCAGTTTCCATATCCCTTACCTGCTGTGTCCCTGGCAGTGTATTGATTAATATAATTGGTGTAAGTAGTAGCTTT
>NW_011394351.1:0-580 GCF_000754665.1 Bison bison bison | reverse complement strand
GTCTTGTTTTTGTTGACTGTATAGAGCTTGTCCATCTTTGGCTGCAAAGAATATAATCAATTTGATTTCTGTGTTGATCATCTTGTGATGTCCATGTATAGAGTCTTCTCTTGTGTTGTTGGAAGAGGGTGTTTGTTATGACCAGTGCATTTTCTTGGCAAAACTCTATTAGTCTTTCCCCTGCTTTGTTCTGTATTCCAAGGCCAAATTTGCCTGTTACTCCAAGTGTTTCTTGACTTCCTACTTTTTCATTCCAGTCCCCTATAATGAAAAGGACATCTTTTTTGGGTTTTAGTTCTAAAAGATCTTGTAGGTCTTCATAGAACCATTCAACTTCAGCTTCTTTAGCATTACTGGTTGAGGCATAGACTTGGATTACTGTGATATTGATTGGTTTGCCTTGGAAACAAACAGAGATCATTCTGTCATTTTTGAGATTGTATCCAAGTACTACATTTTGGACTTTTTTGTTGGTCCATGATGGCTACTCCATTTCTTCTGGGGGATTCCTGCCTGCAGTAGTAGATATAAATGGTCATCTGAGTTAAATCACCCATTCCAGTCCATTTCAGTTCACTGA
>NW_011394350.1:0-519 GCF_000754665.1 Bison bison bison | reverse complement strand
AGAGATGGCCTAGGCGACTATTTTATGCTCATCAGAGATATCAAGAATAATAGAATGAGGATAGCTCAGTAGGAAAATTCGGTGGAGAAAAGAGACTGAGTCGCTTGGTTTACGCTGGAGACCAGAAAACTTCAAGACAAGAAGTTTGCACCACTTACGTAGGCCGCAGGCACCGTCTCGAAGAGCGGAAGGTGCCTCACCCTAGACACCTTCTCGAGTGGGTCTTAGCAGCCCAGGCATAATTAGGAAGCGTGGTGGGTTCCGCGCTCCAGATGGAGACTCGGCTGGAAGTTACAGGGAAGAATGACAAGGAACTTTATGAATTGGAGCTGTAAGGTAACTCTTTGACAGAGAGAGTGAGATGGTGGTGGGGGACAGCCCCCAGTGAAATCAGAGGTGAGAGCACAAAGCAATAAATTATGCAGACCTGGTTATTTTGGGGGGGGGAGATGCTCGAGAATATCCGGGTGGACTCCTGAGGCTCGGTCCCGCATTAGCGTATTCCGAGCCTCCTTCCTC
>NW_011394349.1:0-555 GCF_000754665.1 Bison bison bison | reverse complement strand
TGGTCCATATGATCAGATTGGTCAGTTTTCTGTAATTGTGGTTTTCAGTTTGTCTGCCCTCTGATGGAGGAGGATAAGAGGCTTATGGAAGTTCCCTGAAGGGAGAGAATAACAAGGAAAGATAAGAAGCCTTCCTCAGTGACCAGTGCAAAGAAATAGAGGAAACCAATAGAATGCAAAAGACTAGAGATCTCTTCAAGAAAATTAGAGATACCAAGGGAATATTTAATGCAAAGATGGGCTCAATAAAGGACAGAAATGGTATGGGCCTAACAGAAGCAGAAGATATTAAGAAGAGGTGGCAAGAATACACAGAAGAAATATGCAAAAAAGATCTTCATAACCCAGATAATCACGATAGCATGATCACTCACCTAGAGCCAGACATCCTGGAATGCAAAGTCAAGTGGGCCTTAGGAAGCATCACTACGAACAAAGCTAGTGGAGGTGATGGAATTCCAGTTGAGCTATTTCAAATCCTAAAAGATGATGCTGTGAAAGTGCTACACTCAATATGCCAGCAAATTTGAAAAACTCAGCGGTGGCCACAGGACT
>NW_011394348.1:4605-5402 GCF_000754665.1 Bison bison bison | reverse complement strand
CTGTATGATCAGCCACGTGATCAGTGCATGTGCAGTCACGTGATCAGTGTATGATCAGCTACGTGTTCAGTGCATGATAGCCAAGTGATCAATGCATGATAGCTAAGTGATCAGTGCAAGCTCAGTCACATGAGCAGTGCATGATCAGCCAGGTAATCAGTGCATGATAGCCACCTGACAAGTGCATGATCAGCAACATGATTAGGGCATGATCAGCAACGTGATCAGTGCATGATAGCCACGTAATCGGTGCCTACAGTTACGAGATCAGTGCATGAGCAGTTACATGATCAGCGCATGATCAGCCACTTGATCAGTGCATGATCAGCCATGTGATCAGTGCATGCACAGTCACGTGATCAGTGTATGACCTGATTCATGATCAGTGCTTGATCAGCCACATGATCAGTGCATGATCAGCCACCTGATCATTTTATGATCAGCGACGTGGTCAGTGCATGATAGCCAGGTTATAAGTGCATGATCAGGCACGTGATCAGTGCATGATCAGTCACCTGATCAGTGCATGATCAGGCACGGTATCAGTGCATGATCATGCTCTTAATCAGGGCATGATCAATCACGTGATCAGTGTATGATCAGCCACGTGATCAGTGCATGATAACCACGTGACTAGTGCATGAAAGCTACGTGATCAGAGCATGATCAGGCACGTGATCCGTGCATGATCAGTCACCTGATCAGTCCATGATCAGCCACGGGATCAGTGCATGATAGCCATGTGATCAGAGCATGATAGCTACGTGATCTGTGCATGATCAGCCACGTAATCAGTG
>NW_011394348.1:0-457 GCF_000754665.1 Bison bison bison | reverse complement strand
ACACCATTGAGACACGAGATCACTCCATGCTAAGTCACCTGATCAGTTCATGATCTGCCATGTGATTAGTGAATGATCAGCCACGTGATAAATGCATGATCATCCATGTGATTATTGCTTGCATAATCAAGTGATCAGTGCATGATAGCCACGTGATCTGTGCATGATCAGTCACGTGATCAGTGTATGATCAGCCACGTGATCAGGGCTTGATAACCAGGTGACCAGCACATGATTAATCAGTGCATGATATGTCATGTGATCAGTGTATGATCAGCTTCATAATCAGTGCATGATCAGCCACGTGATCAGTGCATGCACAGTCACGTGATCAGTGTATGATCAGCTTCGTGATCAGTGCATGTTCAGCCACGTGATCAGTGCATGATCAGTCACGAGATCAGTGCATGCTCAGTCACGTGATAAGTGCATGATCAGGCACGTGATCAGTGAATGA
>NW_011394347.1:0-514 GCF_000754665.1 Bison bison bison | reverse complement strand
TTTTGCTTTTACTTCCAATATTCTGGGAGGTGGGTCATAGAGGATCCTGCTGTGATGTATGTCAGAGAGTGTTTTGCCTATATGCAAACTAGTACAGCCACTATGGAGAACAGTGTGGAGATTCCTTAAAAAACTGGAAATAGAACTGCCTTATGATCCAGCAATCCCACTGCTGGGCATACACACTGAGGAAACCAGAAGGGAAAGAGACACGTGTACCCCAGTGTTCATCACAGCACTGTTTATAATAGCCAGGACATGGAAGCAACCTAGATGTCCATCAGCAGATGAATGGATAAGAAAGCTATGGTACATATACACAATGGAGTATTACTCAGCCATTAAAAAGATACATTTGAATCAGTTCTAATGAGGTGGATGAAACTGGAGCCTATTATACAGAGTGAAGTAAGCCAGAAAGACAAACACCAATACAGTATACTAACACATATATATGGAATTTAGAAAGAGGGTAACAATAACCCTGGTACGAGACAGCAAAAGAGACACTGAT
>NW_011394346.1:9014-9494 GCF_000754665.1 Bison bison bison | reverse complement strand
AAGTGATCAGTGCATGATAGCCGCGTGATCAGTGCCTGCAGAGTCACGTGATCAGCGCCTCTCAGGCACGTGATCACCGTATGATAAACACGTGATCAGTGAACGATCAGCCAGGTGATCACTGCATGCACAGTCAGGTGGTCAGTTCCTGATCAGCCACCTGATCAGTGCGTGCACAGTCCCATGATCAGCGCCTGCCAGTCATTGATCACTGCCTGATATACACGTGATGAGTCCCCGATCAGCCACGTCATCAGTGCATGGGCAGTCATGTGATCAGTGCATGATAGCCACGTGCTCAGTGCATGCTCAGTCACGTGATCTGTACTTGATCAGCCACATGATCAGTGCCTGCAGAGTCACGTGATCAGGGCCTGCTGAGCTGCGTGATGCCTGCCGGCTCATCTGCATGACAATTGCCAGCTGAGCTGCGTGATTCCTGCCTGGTCACCTGCTTGATTATTGCGAGTTGAGCAGCAT
>NW_011394346.1:4400-5136 GCF_000754665.1 Bison bison bison | reverse complement strand
CATTATTGCCAGTTGAGCAGCATGATTCGTCACTGCTGAGCTCCATGCTTATTGCCTGCTGATTGCATGGTTCGTGTCTGCTCAGCTCTTTGAGTATTGCCTCCTGAGGTCCCTGTTCGGGCGCCACCTGCCGGGGACCAGACCCAGCTTATCCAGGGCATTCGAAGAAGAGATGGCCTATGCGACTATTTATATGCTAATCAGAGATGTCAAGAATAATAGTATGAGAAGAGCTCAGTAGGAAAATTCGGTGGAGAGAAGAGACTGAGTAGCTTGGTTTACGCGGGAGACCAATCAAAATTCAAGACAAGAAGTTTGCACCACTTCCGTAGGCCGCAGGCGCCCTCTCGAATAGCGGAAGGTGCCTCACCCTAGACACCTTCTCCAGTGGGTCTTAGCAGCCCAGGCATAATTAGTAATCGTGGTGGGTTCCGCGCTCCAGATGGAGACTCAGCTGGAAGTTAAAGGGAAGAATGACAAGGAACTTTATGAATTGGAGCTGTAAGTTAACTCTTTGACAGAGAGAGGGAGATGGTGGTGGGGGACAGACCCAGTGAAATCAGAGGTGAGAGCACAAAGGAATACAGTAGGCAGACTCTGGTTTTTTTGGGGGGGAGATGCTCGAGAATATCCGGGTGGACTCCTGAGGCTCGGTCCCGCATTTGCGTATGCCCAGCCTCCTTCCTCATGACCTTTGTCCAGAGTGGAATTCCTCACCGGCTCCCGGCACATGATC
>NW_011394346.1:0-359 GCF_000754665.1 Bison bison bison | reverse complement strand
GAGCGAGATGGTGGTGGGGAACAGCCCCCAGTGAAATCAGAGGTGAGAGCACAAAGCAATACAGTAGGCAGACTCTGGTTTTTTTGGGGGGGGGAGATGCTCGAGAATATCCGCTTGGACTCCTGAGGCTCGATCCCGCATTTGGGAATGCCAAGCCTCCTTTCACATGACCTTTGTCCAGAGTGGAATGCCTCACCGGCTCCCGGCGCATGATCAGTGCATGCTCAGTCATGATATCAGTGCATGATCAGCCACGTGATCACTGACAGAACAGTCTCGTGATCAGCGCCTGTCAGTCACTGATCACTGCCTGATAACACGTGATCAGTGCCTGATCAGCCACGTAATCAGTGCATGCG